>NW_006159859.1:3960628-3966921 GCF_000334495.1 Tupaia belangeri chinensis
ACAACAACAACAACAACAACAACAACAACAAAATATGCATGGCTGATTTCTTTGCTATGTTTAAATGATCATAAATTATTTATTAAGGAAAAATACAGTGGAAAGGCTTGCTACAAAGAAAACAACTGTTTTACTTCCAAAGTCAAATTACAACTCTGAGAAATTCAAATGTATAAAAGAGCTGGTTGGTCAAGGGGTTAGGTATATAAAACTTTTTCAGTTTAATTTTTTAAAAAACTCCTTTAGAACATATGGTTTAGTTAAACAGGATTTATTTACAGGGCAGAAGAATGTCACATTATATGACTCACGTTCCTACCTAAATTTTCCTGTTGGAACTTTTCCTCTGCCAGATGAGTAATCTTATTTTATGTTGGATCAGCCCCACAATCTGATACAGAGTTATGGATTGAAATAGGAGTCAGTTGTTAGTTGTATAATTCAAATGCTCTTCAAGCACAATGTAGGCATTTCATTCCTTTCATAAAAAATTGAAATTATGTAGAAAATTTCTAATGGTCTTCATCACTAATGAAGTAATATAAGGCAGATTTTCATCTCAAGAACCATAAGTTACCCAAGTTCCGAAAATGCAAAGAAGGTAAATACTATAAGCTAAGTGGAATGAAGAGCTTTACAATGGTTGCTGGCACAATTCTAAAAGAGGTTCTCAAACAGATGGTCTGTGAACATTTAGAAGTGTAAGAGGTGACCATGGGGAGCCAGCATGGGCTCAGTACAAACTTTGTTAGATAATCTAATATTCTATCAAAATTGTGCAAAAATGGATTTGCAAAGCTGATATGATACACACAAGGGAATCTAAGAAGATACAAAAATTAAAATTAGCCATAGAGTACACAGGTATCTAACTTAGTATGATGAATTAACTATGGCTTGGCAAAGCCAATTACTCAGCACATATTATTGAGCCCTTACTTTGTGTCTTACACTGTGCTATGCTGTGCTTCCACACCATCCCTTTCCCATACAGTCCTATCTATGAGGTAGACAACATTATTATCAAGAGACACTGAAGTGTGTGGTTTAAGCACACATACTCAGAGCCAGACAGTCTGCACTCAAATTCTGACTCTGTCACTAACATGTCTGTGTGACCTTGAGAAAGTCACTTAACTTCTGCATTTTCTTCCTCTGTAAAATGGGATAGTAATAGTAATTACCTGAAAGTGGATTGTGCAGTGTATGGTTTAAGCACACAGATCTGGAGCCAGTCTACATTCAAATACCAATTCTGTCACTAACGTGGTTTTGTAACCTTGAAAAAGTCACTTAATTTCTATATTCTGTTCATCTGTAAAATGGGATGATGATAATAATAGTAACTATCTGAAAGTGGGCTGTGAAGATTAAATAAATAGAAGCAAACATTTTAGAGAAGTGTCTGATACATAATAAATGTTCTATGAGTATCACATGTAACGTCCATTTTCAGGTCCTTTTTTCATGTTTTGCCATAGTGTATATGTGCCTGCTGGAGAGAGAAAAAGTGAGACATCACCTCTTCCCCCTGGGAAAACTGCTTCATCATAATCTCTTCTTCTCTGGGGATTTTGGGCAAGCACACGCACACACCAGGCATGATTTAAGGGTCTGGGACTTGAACCAGTCAGTCATGCAGGAGTCCAGAGCCCTGACCACCACACCATCTGCTGGCCCATTTCACGTGCTTCTAACTGAAAGTTTATGTGTCCCCTCAATTAATGTATTGAAGTTCTAAATTCTCAATATAATGGTATATGGAGATGAGGTTCTTGGGAGGTAATTAAGTCATGAAGGTACCCTTATAGGAAAAGGCATTAGAGAGTAATGCCAGAATGGGCACAGTGAGCCCAACACCAGGAAAAGAGCAGTCCAGAGTCCATAACCATCGCCACCATACTGGACGAGATACAAAACACACAGGGGAAGAGGTCAATGTGAGGTGCACTGAGAAACACAGGGCAAGTTATTCTTTGTCTTGGGGCACAGCAGGATCACAAGAAAAACATCAATGCTTGAGGGGCAGTTTCCATTCTGGGCATCCAGGACAGAACGACTGGTTTCTGTTCTCTGCAAGGGCTTGAAGATAAGCAATAATTAACAATGCTGTAGAAGCAAAATGGAGGCAGTCACGACGACTCTTAGATCCTGGTTTAGAAGGTAGGTGTAGCTTCACAATATCTGAGCTGCTAAAATCTTTTCAGTTGGTCATAGAGGAGGGGGCTGGTAGCATCTTTCCCTTCCCCATCTCCATAGCCAGGTATCTGTAAAAGCTCAGCAAGATCACTGTTCACTTCCATCCATTAAGCATTAGGCTTGTTCTATTCTGAGAGATAAAAGGTTAGGTTCTGTATGACTGTAATGCAAAAGGTTGATGTAAAAGACTGATTTTCCTAAGGTTTAATCTATTACGATGGATTCCAGGACTAAGCGCAATATAGTCACTTTAGTACTTTTACGGCTCAGTTACAAGACAGGATCTCTCTCTCTTCACTGTATGAGAATACGGCAAAGTGACAGCCCTCTGCAAACCAGTGACTTGAACTTTCCAGCTCCACACTGTGAGAAATAGATTTCTATCGCTTATTCACCTGGGCTATGATATCTTGTTATAACAGGTCAAGCTGCCTAAGACAAGAGGTAAGCTATGTGTCCTCACAACACAATTTCTACCTTGGCTGCCTACAGTCACATCTGGAAAGTCGGTATTGTCTGAAGTTCTCCCACTTTTGCTGAAGCTGCTGCTTCTGAAACCACAACTTCCCTCCTAGGCAACTTTAGAACAGGATTAGAGTGAGAAATCAAGTTAAAAACTTTTCCTCTTAAGTAATTTATTTGAACGAAAAGCTGGTCAATAAGGTGAGTGTGATATCCCGAGGCTTGAGGAAAGAAGCCAAGGTTGAACAAATGATATGTTCTGTAAGTCTCTCTCGATCAAAAACCAAGACCACTTTTGCACGTACAACTCCTCCTAGTGCTTATAATAAAAGCTCAATACCAAACTCACTCTGGATTATATGCTAGCTTTGGGATGGTAGTCAGTCATCGTAGGTCTCTTGGCACTAATGAGCTCTACTTCATGATTGTACTTTTAATTGTGTATCAGGTCAAAGCATCAGAAATTGAGTTTTGGGATTGTAATAATAGCAGTTTATTTTCTAGCAGATGTCAGATGGCAAGTAATCAAATGAGCAAAGTTAAGATAGAGAAAGATAGGAAAGAACCTGATTTGGTATTAAGGGTGAAGATAATGCATTTGGCATGGAAATGAATTCCCATTTACCAGAAACAACACAATGTAGGAATTATGAAGACAATCTCTGGAGATGAGAGTATCTGGGTATGAATCTTGGTTCTACAACTTACTAGCTGTGCAAACCTGGGCAAATTACTCAGCCTCGATATATGGTCTCCATAAAGCAGATAATGAATGCTGATTCACTGTATCAAATGTGCCACAATGGTGAGGGGTGTTGATGGTAAAGGAGGCTCTTGTGTATATGTACATGTGAGCGGTTAAGGGTATATGGGAATTCTGTATACTTTCCATTTTGAAATAAACCTAAAATTGCTCTTACAATTAAGTCTACTAATTTTTAAACATCATGATGTTGAGATATGCTTTGAGATTAGGTTATAAGAAAAAGCACTCTGTAAAGTGAGTGAAGAGTGAGTTGGACATCTCATTTAACTGTGCCAGCATCAATCACACTGCCTACCATATATGTAGTGGGAACTCCATCTTTCCTTTCCTGCCCCACCTCGCTCAGAAATCTGTAAGCATAAAGTTAGCACCCTCCTCTGGGTAAGAGGGAGAGAATGACACCTGCCAACACATTTTGCACAAAACAGAAGGGAAATCCTAAGGCTAGACAAAACTGGGTATATCTCTTTCTCCAAGAAATTTAGATCAGGGCTTCTCTAACTTAAGAGGGTATAAGAATCACCTGGAGGCCAGCTCTATGGCCTAGCAGTTAAGGGAGCCAGATCCCACAAGGCTGCCTTCTGATTACAATCCTGACCCTGGTAGCTTTAAAAACACACTGTGTAGGACCAGCAGTTAGCATCATGATTATGTCGCTGGACTCTCATGTAGTCGACCAGATTTCGAGTCTCAGACCTGGTGGCTTAAACTCATGCCAGGCACATGTGCGAGCGTGCCCAAGATCCTGAGAGGAGAATGGAAGAGAAGGGTTTGCGGCGTGGCCATCCCCCCTGGGTGTGATTTCTCACTTTCTGTCTCTCTGTCTCTGTCTGGTGAGCACACGCACCCTATAGTAAAAACCTCTCCCCCCCCACCCTCCCCCAAAAAACAAACAAACAAACAAAAAACCACTGGGCACATGTGCTGTGCATGCCCAAAATCCCAAAAGGAGAGAGAAATGGAGAAAGGATTGTGGCATGACTATGCCCCATAGAGGGGCACTTTCTCCCTTTCCCTGTCTCTCTGGTGAGTGCATGATGTGCCCTCTGCCGATGGAAAACAAAGAAGCACCTGGAGGGACTGGTAAACTTCAGAGTCTTGGTTCAGGGATGGGAACTTGCATCTTTAACTGGCTCTCTGGTGATGATGAGTCCATGAATCACGATTCAAAGTTATGAGTTTGCATGGGTCTTAAGGCTCAATTCTGCTCAGCAGAAGTCCTGGAATTTATAAACAGGAAGAATCTGAGTTAAGCAATCTTGTTGAAAGGCACCTAAGGAGCTTCACAGAGGCACCATTTGCTTGGAGGTTTATTTGAATGAAGGGGGTAGATGGTAGAGATCATAAGAAAGGAACTAAAGAAACTGGCCATCTGTATTTATCTCAAAGTGTTGTGGTTTTTTGTTTGTTTTGTTTTGTTTTTGTTATTGTTTTAACTTTTTTTAAAATTGCCCTTATTTATGAAATAGCACATGTACATGCAAGTGAGAGTGACAGAGGGCAAGATCACTCACCCCAGGGTCTGGTCATGTTCTAATCCCATTCTCCAGTTCTCCAGCCTGTCAGAGCTTGGGCACTACTGTATGTGCTCTGTTTATGACAGACCTGGGGATCTGCTGGGACACCCATGTGGGAGCCAGCTTTTCTTGAGCATCGCATTACCGTTATGGCGTGGAGTGGTCCCTTGTTGGTTTTTGAAGTCTACTTATTTATTTCTTCAATGAGACAGATAGAGACACCACCTCCAACAGGTCTTGATGCTGTGATTCACTCCCCTTCCCCTCATTACAAGCATGTTAGTACCCAATGTTCTCAGGGAGTTCTCTTGACAAGAACCCAGAACCCTTCAGGTGAGTCAGCCTCACAGAATGTCATATAATAATTTAGGGTTGCCAGATTTCATAAAAACAAAAATGAAATGCGGAATGCCTAGTTATATTTAAATTTCAGATAAACATCAAAATAATTTTTACTATATCCTATGCAATATGTGGAACAAATCTGGACATATTTATACTGAAAAATTATTGTTTAACTGAAATCCAGTGTTTTTTTTTTTTCTTTTGAGAGGTTTTTGCTGTAGGGCGCGTGCGCTCGCCAGACAGAGAGAGGCAGAGAGACAGAAAGCGAGAAATCACCCCCCGGGGAGATGGCCATGCCACAATCCCTTCTCCTCCATTCTCCTCTCGGGATCTTGGGCACGCACGCACGCACACGCACCCAGCGTGAATTTAAGCCACCGGGTCCAGGATGCGAACTGCGGTCGACTATGTGGGAGTCCAGCGACATAGCCATTACGCTAACCGCTGGTCCCTGAAATCCAGTTTTAATTAAGCATCTTGTATTCTATTTGGCCATCTATATTCATTTTCTATTTTTTGTTTGCTGTAGACTGTGTCCTCCTTAAAATTTCAAATGGCAAAATTCTAACTTCCAACGTGATAGTATTAAGAGGTGAAAGCTTTTGTGAGTGATTAGGTCATGGGGTGGAGCCCTTATGAAAGTGACCCCAGGCCCAGCCTCTGCGGTACTGTCAACAGGACTCCTAACTGCAGTGCTAGAAGCCATAGGGCTGACCGCAGGTTTGAGCCCCAGCCTAACTGACCTGAAACACACTGGGCGTGCAAGTATGCCCGAGATCATTATGAGCTGGAGGGTTGGGGAAAAGGCATTGCAGTGTAATCAACTCCTATTGCTCTGTTTCTCTCTCTCTCATGGGTGTGTATACACATCCTTTGTCATGAATAAAATATTTTTCTCTTTTCTCATTTGCCAGTGGTTACCCATACCTGTCCTTTCTAACCTCTGCTTCTCTTTAACTCTATTGCTTTTTTTTTTTTTTTTTTTGAGGTTTTTTCTTATTGTG
>NW_006159859.1:3966952-4000836 GCF_000334495.1 Tupaia belangeri chinensis
CGCCAGAAAGATAGAGACAGAGAGACAGAAAGTGAGAAATCACCCCCCAGGGGGGATGGCCACGCGGCAATCCATTCTCCTCTATTCTCCTCTCGGGATCTTGGGCACACACGCACACATGCCCGGCATGAATTTAAGCCACTGGGTCCCAGACTTGAACCGCGGTCGACTACTTGGGAGTCCAGCGACATAGCCATTATGCTAACTGCTGGTCCCTCTAGTGCCTTCTTATAGGGACTCTTTTAATAATACTGACTCACCCAGATAATATAGAATAATTCCATCTCAAAATCCTTGATTTACTCATAGCTACAAATTAACTTTTGCTACATAAGGTAACATATTCACGGATTCTACAGGGCATGGACATCTTTGAGAGGGGCTTTAGTTTACCTACAACACTATAAGTTAGTTGCATTACAATAAGTTTAACCCCCAATAAAAAATTCTACTTAATTTATAATTTTTATTTGTAAAAATGTAACTGACACAGAACTTTTTGAAACATACTTATTGCTTAGACATTAAACCACATAATTTCCTACAGATGTTTATCAAGGAGCAAGAACCTGCATGTTATAGCTGAGAATAGATCAAAGACTTCAGTGATGTGTCTAAGAGCCATATGCCCAGTTTTCCTCATGTCTAGGATTACCCACACACTACTCCAATCTGAGTCCAGTGGAAATAAAAATGTTCATTTCCCTTCCTTCCTCATTTGTTGTATTTATGATAAACTGAACACAGAACATTTCTTAAACCTCTAAACATACTAAAAAGGCTTAATAATAACATGAGAGATATTATTACAAATCATATTATTATATAGCTCTTTGGACATACCAATATGTAAAAATGAAAGGGAAAGCTCTCTTAAATATTCCAGTACAAGCCAGAAATAGAGTCAAATGAGTATTTTTTTAAGAATTATTTATTTAATACCATGTTATTATTTTTTAATTTGACCAGAGAGAAACAGAGAAAGGGAAAGGGAGAAAGCAAGCCACCAAGTCCAGCACTCAAACCTCAGTCGGCCAAGTGAGAATCAGCTCCTTTACCTGCCACACCACCTGCTGGCCCATGAGTATGTTTTTTTAAAAAATCCATAATGTCAAGAAAAACCATGGAAGGGAAATATGCACTACATCGGACAAAGTGTTCAGTTGTCAAGGCAGAAAACCTTCTCAACATATTAACTGATATGTGGTATGAAGCCTGAGTCTGCAAAAATGATAAAATATGGTTTTGTAAAAATGTAGTTGAGCAGGGCTGGCAGGTGGCATGGTGGTTAAGGGCACTGGACTTCCACATTGCCAACCACGAAATCCTGGACCTGGCAGCTTGCTTTCTCACTTTCCCTCCGTCCGTCTCCCTCTGACTCTCTCAGTCACTCACTCTGTCCTTCTCTGGTCAAATTAAAATAAGTAAAAATAAATAAGTAAAATTAAATTAAATAATTATTTTTAGAAAAATGTAGTCGAGGGACTAGCAGATGCCATAACGGTTATGTCACTGGACTCCCACATAGTTAACCATGATTTCCAGCCTTGGACCCTGTGGCTTAAACTCATGCTGGATGGGTGTGTGAGTGTGCGTGCCCAAAATCCTGAGAGAAGAATGGAGGAGAGGGGATTATGGTGTGGCCATCCCCCTTTGGGGATGTAATTTCTCACTTTCTGTGTCTCTGTCTCTCCGGTGAAAGCATGTGCCCTATAGCAAAAATCTCTCTTTTTAAAAAATGCAGTTGACGGGCTAGCACATGGTGTGGTGGTTAAGGCACTAAACTCCCATATGGCTGACTACTATTTGAATCTTGGACCTGGCAGTTTGAAAATCATGCCAGATATGTATACATGTGTGCCCCAAATCCCAGGAGAATGGAGGAAAAAGGAACTGCAGCATAGCCATCCTCCCAGGGGGGTGATTTCTCACTTTCCCTATCGCTGTCTCTCGCCTCTCCCCCAAGAACACATGCCTTGAAGCAAAAACAAACAAAACAAAAACAACACACTTAGAAAAAGGCAAGATAAGAAATAAAAAGAGGAAAAGAAAAAAATACACAAAATAAAAAAGTACTTGAAAGTAAAAATTCCCCTAAATAAGAAACCAGCTAAGTATCTCAGAATAGAAGGAAAACATATTTTTATTTTCTAATAATAAAAGCTATTCATATACCTTAGAGAAAATTTTGAAAAATTTGTGAATAAAAAGAGAAAACAATTTTTCTTGATTCCCACCACCCAGAGATAACGCCCCCCCCCAGAGGTTTTTGCCATAGGGCGCATGCGCTTGCCCGAAAGACAGAGAGAGACAGAGAGACAGAAAGTGAGAACTCACTCCCTCAGAGGAGATGGCCATGTCACAATCCCCTCTCCTCCATTCTCCTCTTGGGATCTTGGGCAGGCACGCACACACACTCGGAGTGAGTTTAAGCTGCCGGGTCCAGGATTCAAACCAGAGTTGACTACGTGGGAGTCCAGTGACATAGCCATTACACCAACTGCTAGCCATTTTTAACATTTCATATTATTTCCCTCCGATAACTTAGGAAACCAGCTTCTATACAGACAAATTGTATGGCATACATATTATATGGTAAATGAAAAGTTTTCATCTGTTCATTCATTTATCCATTCTATAATTCTTTCTGTGTTATAACAGACCATCTATCCATTTATTCAGTAGGTACCCTTCTAGTTTCAGTGTGTGCTACAAAGATTACTAAGACATGGATCGCTATACGCCAACAGAAGTATATTAGGATTCTTCTAGACACAATTAAAAAGAGATCAACTCAAATGTATTAGTTCACCTAACTGGAAGGTCCAAGAAAATGTGCAAAGTTGATTTCCACATACGGACTCCCGTTTCTCCCTCATGTTTCTCAGTTCTGCTTGTCTCACTATGACTTCATCTTCAAACAGGTTCTTTCCAAGTAGGGGCAAATGGCCTTTGCCAGTTCCAGGCTTGCATAGGTTTTAGGGTTTATAATCTGAGAGAAGGAAAGATCTTCTCTCTCACCCAGTTCAGATGTCAAGACTGTTGGAGGAACTCTCCTGGGCTCTGGCTAAGTGAAGAGTCAGCAGGGAGACCTGAATAGGGTCCCATGTTAGCAGGGTCTGGTCACACCCATACCTGCTATTAACATTAACACCAGAATCACATGGAATCAGGAAAGGACATTTCTCCAAGAAATATTGGGTACCAGTCAGGCAAACAAAAGATGTTCCATACAAAGGATGTATACAACAATATTTTGTTGAGAATCAGATTATTTTTGATGGATCATTCACGCTAACTCAAACTGATTTTCTAAAAGAGCAGAATTTCAAACAATTTCTGCACATCTTGTCGAACTTAAACTATCTCTTGAAAGTATGAAAAAAATGTCAGACTAGGTATTTCAGAAGTTTCTTACTGAGCCAGCAGGTGGTGCTGGACTCCCACATGGCCAACCGCAGTTTGAATCCTGGACCTAGCTGCTTGAAAGTTATCCTAGGGATGACTGCGTGCTAACTGTGTGCATGTCCCATATCCCAAGAGACTGGAGAAGGGATTGCAAAGTCGTTGTATTCCCCTCGGGTTTGATTTCTCACTTTCCCTCTCTGTGTCTCTCTGGCACACACAAGCCCACTAAGGCAAAAAACAAACAAACAAACAACAAAACCCACAAAGTTTCTTATTAAAAACAAGGATGTAAAGTAATGAAGATGTAAATGCAAATGGGTCATAAAACTTTGGTTAACTCCAATAAAAGACAAATACAGGATTGTTAATATTACAATGCGAGTAATATAATAGTGAAAGTAGGTAAGAACAGTGAAAATTCTACAAAAGTGGAAGGAAAAGCAAAATCAAAATAATCAAACAGCAATCTAACATGCAGAATATGGAACAGTCCCTGGAAAACCTTTGTCAATTCAAAAGAGAAAAGAAACTAATGTTTGAATAGCTATACTATCGAAAACAGTCTATTATTAGATGTTTTCACTGAAATTACTTAACACAGAGTAATTATTATTTGTTATTATTACTATAATTAGTTATAGGGCAAATGTGCTCACCAGAGAGAGAGAGAGACACAATCCCCTCTCCTCCATTCTCCTCTTGGGATCTTGGGCAGGCACGCACACACACTCGGAGTGAGTTTAAGCTGCCGGGTCCAGGATTCAAACCAGAGTTGACTACGTGGGAGTCCAGTGACATAGCCATTACACCAACTGCTAGCCATTTTTAACATTTCATATTATTTCCCTCCGATAACTTAGGAAACCAGCTTCTATACAGACAAATTGTATGGCATACATATTATATGGTAAATGAAAAGTTTTCATCTGTTCATTCATTTATCCATTCTATAATTCTTTCTGTGTTATAACAGACCATCTATCCATTTATTCAGTAGGTACCCTTCTAGTTTCAGTGTGTGCTACAAAGATTACTAAGACATGGATCGCTATACGCCAACAGAAGTATATTAGGATTCTTCTAGACACAATTAAAAAGAGATCAACTCAAATGTATTAGTTCACCTAACTGGAAGGTCCAAGAAAATGTGCAAAGTTGATTTCCACATACGGACTCCCGTTTCTCCCTCATGTTTCTCAGTTCTGCTTGTCTCACTATGACTTCATCTTCAAACAGGTTCTTTCCAAGTAGGGGCAAATGGCCTTTGCCAGTTCCAGGCTTGCATAGGTTTTAGGGTTTATAATCTGAGAGAAGGAAAGATCTTCTCTCTCACCCAGTTCAGATGTCAAGACTGTTGGAGGAACTCTCCTGGGCTCTGGCTAAGTGAAGAGTCAGCAGGGAGACCTGAATAGGGTCCCATGTTAGCAGGGTCTGGTCACACCCATACCTGCTATTAACATTAACACCAGAATCACATGGAATCAGGAAAGGACATTTCTCCAAGAAATATTGGGTACCAGTCAGGCAAACAAAAGATGTTCCATACAAAGGATGTATACAACAATATTTTGTTGAGAATCAGATTATTTTTGATGGATCATTCACGCTAACTCAAACTGATTTTCTAAAAGAGCAGAATTTCAAACAATTTCTGCACATCTTGTCGAACTTAAACTATCTCTTGAAAGTATGAAAAAAATGTCAGACTAGGTATTTCAGAAGTTTCTTACTGAGCCAGCAGGTGGTGCTGGACTCCCACATGGCCAACCGCAGTTTGAATCCTGGACCTAGCTGCTTGAAAGTTATCCTAGGGATGACTGCGTGCTAACTGTGTGCATGTCCCATATCCCAAGAGACTGGAGAAGGGATTGCGAAGTCGTTGTATTCCCCTCGGGTTTGATTTCTCACTTTCCCTCTCTGTGTCTCTCTGGCACACACAAGCCCACTAAGGCAAAAAACAAACAAACAAACAACAAAACCCACAAAGTTTCTTATTAAAAACAAGGATGTAAAGTAATGAAGATGTAAATGCAAATGGGTCATAAAACTTTGGTTAACTCCAATAAAAGACAAATACAGGATTGTTAATATTACAATGCGAGTAATATAATAGTGAAAGTAGGTAAGAACAGTGAAAATTCTACAAAAGTGGAAGGAAAAGCAAAATCAAAATAATCAAACAGCAATCTAACATGCAGAATATGGAACAGTCCCTGGAAAACCTTTGTCAATTCAAAAGAGAAAAGAAACTAATGTTTGAATAGCTATACTATCGAAAACAGTCTATTATTAGATGTTTTCACTGAAATTACTTAACACAGAGTAATTATTATTTGTTATTATTACTATAATTAGTTATAGGGCAAATGTGCTCACCAGAGAGAGAGAGAGAAGCAGAGGGGGAAAGTAAGAAAGTACTTCCCAGGGATAATGGTGGTGCAACCCCTTCTCTATTCTCCTGTCAGAATTTTAGGCACGCACACTGGTGGATTTCTGGCCACCCAGTCAGGACTCCAATTGCATAGTAGGCCATGTGGGCTCCAACCACCTTACCTTCTACACAGCCCGCTGGCGGTTTAGGTATTTTATTGTTTCTTGCAAAGAGAAAGTAAATTTCCCCAAAGAAGGTCGTCCACCCTGTCTCTCCAGCACTCGAACGAACCTTGAGCACAGTAGCTCTTTAAATATTACACGTGCTGTATATTTGAGAATCAAACCTATCACTGGTAGGAAAAACCTCTAAGGAGACAACGGCAGCCCAAAGGAGCCTCTGCAGGAGTTACCTGACTACCACCTCTACAGAAAAAAGGAATAGGAAACATTTGCACGGAGCTTTCTCCAGGCCGGTGACAGTCTAAACATTCTACACTGAGTGCATGAACTCGTTTTAGTCCTTCCTAACACCTGGGTTTACCGCCCTTATTTTTCAGGAGAGTTAAGCAAAGCACATAGGCTAAGAAACTTGCCCCCTAAGAGCAGACTCAGAAACCGGGCAGGTTAGGGTTTCTGCTTTTAAACTACTCTGCGATATTTATTCCCTCTCCAAAGACGCCGAATGGTTGGCAGCACAGACCCATTAAGATTTCTCTACACCTGTAAAATTAAGTCTACCGCCTTAAAATAACTAGACAACCTATACGACTATAAGATCTAGCAGCGGGTTTAGTCTCAAGCCACACCATTAAAGCAAGAACGTTCTCAATTTCTGTCACCTTCTCGGGCCGCACGAGGTTTCATCTTCGGCCCGCAATCATCCGAGCTCACCGTCTCTCCTGTCTTCTCCGCGCCCCAATCCACGCCACCTCATTCCAAGGTTTCTGAATTAAATCCGCTCCAAGGCGTCTTCGGCGGCTTCCTCGGGGCCGCGAGTCAACTTCCTCATCTGTGAAAGAGCAGTAAAGCCCGTGCAGCCTAAACCCCGAAGGACTGTGGGTGAAGCGTGAGAGCGGCGTATTGATAATAACTTGTCACCCCAACAGCTCTCTTCGGGTGCGCTTCTTCACGCTGTTACGTGGAAACAAATCGAACTTCCCGCTCGGGATGCCGTCCTCCAGTCCCAGGAGCGCCTTCCGGCCGCTGGCCCCGCCCCAACCTTGCTCCGAGTCTGCGCACTAGCGACGCCCGAGCCTGTGCTTTCCCACCAGCAGCCGGCGCGCCTTGATGACGTTACTCTCCGGCGTCACCTAGTGGGCAGCTTAAACGCGAGGAAATCGGTTTCCTTTTCCTGGCAGATTCTAGGGCCGGAGGGGCAGGTGCGCCAACACCATGAAGGAAACCCCACTCTCGAACTGCGAGCGCCGCTTCTTGCTTCGTGCGATCGAGGAGAAGAAGGTAAGCGATCCCGCAGAACTGCGCGCTGTGTGGACGCTCGGATCGCACCATGCGGACTTACAGACCTGGCCCGCGTGGGCTCGGGTGCTTCTAGGGAAAGGTCGGTACAGTCTCCCAACCTCCGGGCGTTCTTTTGCCCCCACGGGTCCTTTTCAAGAAGTAACTGTCAGTGCCCGGGCATCTATTGTAATTTCCATTTTTCTGCTTAGTTGAGGTGGTGAGGTGGGTTGGTTAGGGTTCCCTGCTTTTTCCAAGTTCTTAGCCCGAGGCCAAATACGAAAGTATAATAGTTACTCAAGAAATACTTGTTGAAGGACTAAATGAATGAATGTTATGCTTACAGCGGCTGGATGGCAGACAAACCTATGATTATAGGAACGTCAAGATCTCGTTTGGTACAGATTATGGGTGCTGTATTGTGGAACTTGGGAAGACAAGGTAACAGATAATACAGGGAAGATGCTGATTCAACGGGGACAGATTTGGAAAAGAATCCTACTGACTCGGTTGTTTTCAAAGCAGTCTAGACAGTGCTTTGATTAGCTGATAAAAATAAGCATTTTCCTTAGTGTTAAGTATTTTTAGTTTTGTGGTCACACTTTAAATTTTTGATTATAACAATACTTTCTATCATGAGTGTAACAGTTCTTTCTGACCTCTGTAAATCATGTAGACAACAGTGATTAAGCAGAACTTGTTTCTGCACGTTCACTCTCTTATTAATGTGAAGAATGTAAAGATTTTTAACATCTTGTCAGTAAGTAGATCCCACCTTCCGCTTTTTCTCGAGTGACAGGTGAATTGGGTTTTTAATTCTCATTTGAATGTCATGAGTCTATTTGGTAAAATAATGTTGGTGAACACAGGAAGGCCCTTAAGAAACCTGAAGTTTTCATGCCATATTGTACCATTAAATATTTTAGAAAGGAGAAATAAAAGATTATTGATTTAAGAAAAATTATAGAGGGGATCAGCAGTTAGCGTAATGGCTATGTCACTGGACTCCCACGTAGTCAACCACTGTTCAAGTTAAATCATGTAGACAACAGTGATTAAGCAGAACTTGTTTCTGCACGTTCACTCTCTTATTAATGTGAAGAATGTAAAGATTTTTAACATCTTGTCAGTAAGTAGATCCCACCTTCCGCTTTTTCTCGAGTGACAGGTGAATTGGGTTTTTAATTCTCATTTGAATGTCATGAGTCTATTTGGTAAAATAATGTTGGTGAACACAGGAAGGCCCTTAAGAAACCTGAAGTTTTCATGCCATATTGTACCATTAAATATTTTAGAAAGGAGAAATAAAAGATTATTGATTTAAGAAAAATTATAGAGGGGATCAGCAGTTAGCGTAATGGCTATGTCACTGGACTCCCACGTAGTCAACCACTGTTCAAGTCCCCGACCCGGTGGCTTAAACTCACGCCTGGTGCGTGTGCGTGTGTGCCCAAGATCGTGAGAGGAGAATGGAGGAGAAGGGATTGCGGCGTGGCCATCCCCTCTGGGGAGTGATTTCTCGCTTTCTCTCTGTCTGTCTGGTGAGCGCACGCGCCCTATAGCAAAAACCTCTCCAAAAAAAAAAAAGAAAAAGAAAAATTATAGAGTACCAAATTTTGTAAAAAGAGAGCTGTTTTTTTCTGTCTTCTGTTTAGCTATGCCAAAATGTATTTTATTTCTGCATATAGTTTACTGTATTTCATATGTAGTTCTACCTCTTATGGTAAATTGTGCTGAGTATATGATTGCTTTAAATTTTGAAAGGAAATATATATATTTAACTGCTTTGTACCTTTATTTTTGCAGAGTCCTTGGACAGGTTTCCTGTGAACTTGTTTCTCCAAAACTCAACAGGGCAACAGAAGGTATTCTTTTTTTTAACCTCGAACTGTCTCAGATGGCTGCTCCAGCTTTTGAACCTGGCAGGTATTTAAATCTTTTTTCTATGCTTTTAGCCATAGGCAAATCTAAGAGTAGCGAGCTATTGTTTTAGTATGTGGTGTTATATTTTATGGCATTAGCTTTTTCCTATTTTTGTAGGCAGTCAGATCTCCTGGTGAAACTGAATCGACTCTTGGAAAGATGTCTGAGAAATTCGAAGTGTATAGACACTGAATCTCTCTGTGTTGTTGCTGGTGAGAAGGTGTGGAATATGCCCGAAATTCTTAATCTTAGGATGAATATTGTTGATTCATGGGGACTAGCCTCTATGCTTCCATTCTCAGAGCTCTAGTTCATTTGGTTTTCTGCTGGTTCATTTCACATCAGATGTTCCTGAGTTCTACCCTTGGAACTTTATACCATCTGTCTCTGAAGGGCCCATTTTCTCTTTTCTTTTCTTTTCTTTAAAGAATTATTTTTTAATTTGACCAGAGAGGGACAGAGTGACGGAGAAAAAGTGAGAAAGCAAGCCGCCAGGTCCACAACTCAAACCGCATGGGCTGTGTGGGAGTCCAGCACCCTTTACCACACTACCTGCCAGCCCCTGGGCCCGTTGTCTTAAAAAGATAAAAATAACCATTTAGATTTGTGTAAAACTGATTTATTCAAAAAATGTGTGGCTTTTTATATACTCTCTCATTTTCCTATGTTATTTAAATGAGTCAGTTGAAGCAGGCAGTATTAACTTTTCCTTATATGTAGCCACTGGTTGCCATCAGTTAAGGATTTATTTTTATTTTAAATTCACTTCCAGGTTTGGCAAATACGTGTAGATCTCCATTTATTAAATCATGATGGAAATATTATTGATGCTGCCAGCATTGCTGCAATCGTGGCCTTATGTCACTTCCGAAGACCGGATGTCTCTGTCCAGGGAGATGAAGTAACACTGGTAAGCTCTCATGCTGGGAACCAGGATCCTGCCTGTGATGAAAAGAGTTTCCTAGACGTGCAGATGTGATGAGGATGGTGGGTAGCTGGGCTCTAAAATTTGTTCATAAGAACAAAAACTACACATGGTCAGAATAGCCCTAGAAGTCTTTTACATTTCATATATTGAAGTGTCTGTCAATAAAAATACATCTGAGCTTGGTCTTCCAGAATATAATTGAATGAGGACAAGTGGTTGACTTCTGTTTAGGGGCCATGTGTATGAAAACTACATGATTCTCAGCACAGTGAGATAGTCACTCTGCGGAGGCATGGAGTAACTGAAGAGGACTAGGAATCAGTAAATTCAAATCTCTCACCAGAACTTTGGTTCATTAAGCAAAATAGATGAGAGAAGTCTAGAAGTATCTGGAGGATTTCTTAAAACATAAGTCTCCATTTCCAGAGTAAGACCTAAGAATTTACACTTCTAACTTAAAAGAGTTTCTGGGTGGCCCCTGGACCACATTCTGAAAACTGTTGACCTGTGTTGTCTTCATTTTTTGTGCTGGGTATGTCCATTTCAACTTACACAAGTTTATATTCCAGGATAATGAAAGAACACTATAATCACAGTTTGAGTCCTGAAGGTGCAAAGAGAGACATCAGGCGCCCACATTTTCAAAGCAGCCATATGTACAATACTGCTTTTAGGCGTTATACTAGAGCAGACTCTTCAGGAAGACTTAGAAGTGGGCAAAGATTTACTAACAGCAGAGATAATATTCCTTTAGAGGAGGGAGTTGGTCTAAAGAAGTTTTTAAAAAAAGGAATAAAGAGCAATTAGTAGACTTGAAAAAGAAATGAATTTAAAAATGCTACAGTGAATTGCTGGAGACAGTGTAAAATCAAAGTCCCCTCTGTTTCACTGAAAAAAATTGGAAGCTTCTTCGAAAGTGACTGTAATTTTGAACCTTTTCTTTCAAAACAGTATACACCCGAGGAGCGAGATCCCGTACCATTGAGTATACACCACATGCCTATTTGTGTCAGTTTTGCCTTCTTCCAGCAAGGGTACGTCTTACCTTTCTTAGGCAAAAGTGATAAATGCAGCTTGGAACTTTATTGCTGTACTCATATATGTCATGGACAAATGAACAAACCCTTCGTTCAATAGTAAAGTATGTATCATTCTTTTTTCTTTGCAAGGGAATAATTGGTAAAATGCTTTCTCAAAAGAAGTGACAAAACTCTTCTGTCATGAAGTCGCATTTTTTTTCATGGCATGCTTGTACGTTGATGAATTTCCTGTGGCATGGTTTCATGTCATCTTTCCTAGAGATGTACATGTGTTAAGAGAATTATCTGCTGGACTTTAATCTGAGAAAGTGGGAATAAGAATTGCTTGAATGAATGGGAGACAGGGGACTTAGAGTGTGTTGGATGCAGTAGTTCTAGGAGTGCATTATAAGGGAGATGGCTTACATAATGGGGGAAAAAACTGGTATCCTTTGGCCATCTGGTGGTTTCCTTGCAACTCATTTCTAAGTCTTTTAACATGGGAAGTCTGGATTCTTTTAGGTCTATGTAATGGTGGCTCTAAATTAACACTTATGCTTACTTAAGTCTCTTTAGAAAGATGGGAGTTATAAATATTTAATAATTTTGTGTGTAAAGACTAGAGAAAAGCTTTCAGCTTACAGTGATTGTAGTGTAGAGTTTCAGTAGAGGGAAATGGACCAATATTGTCCTGTAGTTTCTAGTACTCACTTTAAAAGGTAAAACGAGGGGCCAGCCTGTGGCATAATGGTTAAGAAGCTGGATCCCACATGGCTGACTTTGCAGTTCAAATCTTGGACCTGGCTGCCTCCTGGGTTGTGTGGATGTGTGCCTAAAATCCTGAGAAGAGAGGAAAAGGAATTGTGGTGTGACCGTCCCCTGAGGGGTGGGGGGGGTGGTTTCTCACTTTCCCTCTCTTTGTCTTTCTGGTGAACACCTCTATCCTATAGGTAATTTTTTTTCAGTTTTGTTTTTGTTCTTTTGAGAGGATTTTGCTATAGGGCTTGTGCACTCGCCAGAAAGACAGAGAGAGACAGAGAGCTAGAAAGCAAGAAATCACCCCCCAGTGGGGAATGGCCACACCACAGTCCCTTCTCCATTCTCCTCTAGGGATCTTGGGCTCGCACGCACAGGTTCCCGGCGTGAGTTCAAGCCACCAGGTCCGGGACTCAAACCGCCGTTGACTACATGGGAATCTAGCAACATAGCCATTATGCCAACTGCTGGTCCCCCTATAAATAAATTTATGAAAAAAATTTTTCATCTTATTGTTATCAGTATTTAAAAATTTTGTTCATGAGATAGTCTATATTCTTTATTTCCACCAAGTCATCTGCATATTTGGTTTGGACTGGCCACATTTCAAGGGCTCAGGATTGGCTAATCTATTGGATGTTGCAGAAATAGATGGTTTTTATTTTTTTCTTTAGTTACCAGAGAGCACATGCACTTACCAGAGAGGGGGGGAGATGGCAATAGCACCTACAGTGGGTCGTGCTCACTCTGCAGTCCTTTGTCCATTCTTCTGTCCCACCTGAAATTACAGCATGCACACACACGAGATGGGCTTATTTGTTAAGTTGCTGGGGCTGGAATTTGAACTGCATTCGGCTATGTGGAGTTCTGCTCCCTTAACCACTAAGCTTTGGGGCTGCCTTTGTGATATTTTTTAAGTGGACCATTAGTGGAACTCAGAAGAACTTCAGAGTGTAGGACATTGGGGCAGTTTTAAAGTGAACCAAATTGATGTTACCCACATTTTTGTTCATTTCAGAACATATTTATTAGTGGATCCCAATGAACGAGAAGAACGTGTGATGGATGGCCTGCTGGTGATCGCCATGAACAAGCATCGGGAGATTTGTACCATCCAGTCCAGTGGTGGGATAATGCTACTGAAAGATCAGGTTAGTGCTTTGATTGATGTCCTGTTAAGAATAGGTCTCAAAAAAAAAAAAAAGGTAGGAACAAAACACTCCAACTCTATCGTGGGGGTAGCCTGTGGTATGGTGGTTAAAGCACTGGGTCCCACATGGCTAACTACATGGTTCAAGGCCCTATTTCTGTGGATTACTCACACAGAAAGGAAGTTACTGTAATATGACCCTGAGCACAGATGAGGGGACTTCAAAAAGATCATGGCAAATAGATGGCAAAAAAAGGTCATGGTATTATGAAAAAGCTATGCATGGATTTCAGAATTTTTTTCCCACCAAGTAAACGTATACTTTAATTTCATTTTTCTAAGTGAACTTTTTGAAATCCTCTCATGTGCTTGGCCTCTTGCACAGTATCTTGTACACTGTTGTATGAGAAAGTTTTGAGGTCAGTTCCCTTAATGTGATAGTTCTTCATATATTTTAAAACAACTTTCACCTTAATTTGTGTTTATGTGACATTTTCATATTTGAAAGTTTTAAAAGTCAGGTCTGAATTATAAAGGTAAAAATATTAATTGTGTGGTTTTAGTTTTATTAGAGAAAGCCATTTAGTTTGTTGTCTTTAAGTTAACAGAATTCACTCTTATAAATAGGTTTTGAGATGCAGTAAAATAGCTGGCGTGAAAGTAGCAGAAATCACGGAGCTAATCCAGAAAGCTTTGGAGAATGACCAGAAAGTTCGGTACGTTTAATTTCTTCAGCACTAAGTGGTCTTTTCTGTACATTTTTTTCCCTGTTAAAGGCTTTTCTTGCACAAGGGCAACCAGATAATGTTTGCACTTGATCTTTCCTTGTGTTGAATGTGTTGGGTTGGTGAAAAAGTCATGATGCATTTTTGCATAGGAAAACAGAAAAATATGGGATGACCTTTCTGTTGACCCAATACTACTTAGTATGGCTTTGGAAGTTAATGGTGTGCTGTTTACTGTACTTTATTCCAATTTAAACATAGCCTGTATTGAAAAGCCATGTACGATTTTTCTTTACAAGTTAACATTTTCTTAGAAAAAAATCTATTAACTGTAGAATTAGTGTAATGAACATAAGCAGGATTGATTCCCATCTCTATTCAGACTGATTAATATTTAGCAAGATAAATAACCCAGCACTTGTTTTCTCTTCCAGAAAATATGGGAGACTGATGCCTCCCTGGTAGGGCTGATTTGACAATTAAGTAATTTACTTTAAGCATCAAGGCACTTACCTAGTGCATGGCTGATAGACATAATAAATTGGTGAGGATAAGTTAGTCAGATAAACTAACTCTGTTCCAATATTTTCTCATCCACCAAAGACTAAAGTGTTTTTTTTCTTTCCTCCCTTCTTTCCCATTTTGTCTTTATCCTTTCTTCTACCTGCTGCTTCCCAAACCCCCACACACAGGAAAGAAGGTGGAAAGTTTGGCTTCGCAGAGTCTATAGCAAATCAAAGGATAACAGCATTTAAAATGGAAAAGGCCCCTATCGACACCTCCGATGTAGAGGAGAAAGCAGAAGGAATCATTGCTGAAGCTGAACCTCCAGCAGAAGTGTATCTTTATTGTGTGGCTCTTATAGTCCAGCAAGATTCGTTACTTTTTTGCTATTATTGTGTGTACGGAAGGGCGTGTATACTGAAATGTGTTTCCTGAAACATGGTACTTTGTGGTACTTTGTTAGAGAAAATACTATGATTCAAGATAAAGATGTAAATCATATTGTTCATACCTTTAACATCCAGCATCCCTTCAGTTATCCTGCAAAAAACAAAAACAAAAATCCTTTAAGAACCAATTCACAACATTTCATTTCCTGCGGGGCGGGGGGGACGACTATTCTTTAAGAATTGAAGCATTTTATACAATATATATATATTTGAAATTATTCATTAAGTTTATTACTGCAGCTAAAATATTGAGAACCTATGTTAATTATATCCATAAATTCCTGAATTATAAATTCTATTTTTTCATTATTGTTTAGCCATCCATAGTATAACTATAGTAAAAATTTTTCCTTAAGCATTTGGGACACGTTTAGATCAATCTTAGAAGAAAATTTTCAGTCTCATCTCTTCAGTGGTCCATCAGATAGCAGTGTTTTTGTCACTCAGTTTTCTTAACTTGTGAAGTGTCTCAAAACCTGTGTTATGGACTCCTGGCACTGCTCAAATTGGAGAGGGAATTGAAAACTCCTGGGGCAATCTTGAAGACTCTGAGAAGGAAGAAGAGGAAGGTGGTGATGATGAAGCTATCATTCTCGATAGTATAAAAATGGAAACTGGAGAAGTCTCTGATATTGGAAACCAAGGTAGGTGGCATTGTTTTTTATATGATAAAGATATTTTGTATGTATACGCACACACAGGTTATTAAAGATAACATATTGTACATTGCATAATATATAGTCATGTAGACATTTATGCACATGTATACACACACACATATATGGGATAATATATTCCTTTCATAGGGGAACTAAATATTTTCTCGTTTAAACTTGGGGTCAGCTCTGTGGTCTAGCAATTGAGGGAGCTATGTCCTACAGGGCTAACCGTGCAGTTTGAATCCTAGCTCTGAGAGCTAGAAGGGCGTGTTGGGTATGTGTCCGTGCATGCCCCACCTGGAGAGTAGCTCAGGCGCTTTATCAGAATGGAGATCTAAGTTTTAGAACCTGGTTATTTAAAATAAGTCCCTGTGGAAATTTTGTAAGAGTTTACTTATATTGCTGTCTTAAAAACTTTTCTTTAAGATGCTCCTATAGTACTCTCAGATAGTGAAGAAGAGGAAATGATCATTTTGGAACCGGACAAGAATCCAAAAAAAATAAGGTAACCGATTTCTGCCTTATTTCAAATGTATTTATCCACATACTGAAACTTTTAGAGGCTTGCTTTCATGTTTTATTCACATCTTACTGTAAATAAACCCAAAAGGCTATAACCAAAAAGATATCCCTTTTTATCAGATTATCCCTGTTCTATTTATTTTTTACTCTTACTCTGCAAAGTGTTGGGGCGCTTTTCCGAGTTCCTGCACCTTACTGAGAGATCCCACATTTTGTATCCTGCTGGGAAAAGTAAAGCCTCCTGTTTTCACTGATCCAAAATTTCACACACACGTTCTGTTAGCAAACTTTTAATTTACTTTTATTCACAGAACACAGACCGTCAATACAAAACAAGAAAAAGCACCAAGTAAAAAGCCAGTGAAAAAGAGAAAAAAGAAGAGAGCTGCTAATTAAAGCTAACAGTTGCATATAACTATTAAAAGGATATTTATTCAGTGCTAACAATCCTGGGTATTTTTTTATTCACAAATCCATTATAAAATCTAGTGTATTTTCATATATAGTCTTTTTTTATTTTTTATTTTTTTGCCTTTTTTACATTATGTTTTAAAATAAACTTCTGGAGAACTTAATGTCTGTGTGCACAAAAGCTTCCCACTTCATCCATAACCTCTGTTGTTTTCGTCCTCTGAAAACCTTAATAGGTTTTAAGTAACCATGACCTGGGTAAAGTGTAAAAGGTGAGGAGGGATGAAAAAGCATTTGCACAGGCTGTCCACGAGCTGAAATAGCTAAAGGTCTTCACTGTACTGATAAGTGCAGATTGCTTCCCCATATGCTTAGATGAGGCCAAGTCAGCAGATTAGATTGGTCCAGTTGCCGAGGAAAACGTCATATCTTGAGGGTCCATTTTCCTAAAAACTAATTTCAAGGGAAGGCTCCCACTCCCCATTGTACAGGAAGGCCAAGTTAATAACTTTTCAAAGTGAAATCCTGAAAAAGTCAGATTTTTATCTCAAATATAAATGTGACTTGCAAACACTTTCCAAATCAATTTATTGATTATTATTATCCTAAAAGCTGGCATCATTAATACTTTAACAAAACCACTTAAAATTAGCCAAATATCTAGGATACATGTACAAAAGATATACAAATTAAAACCATTTAAAAAGGAATAGATACCATAATTTGTACTTGGCCATAACTTGTAATTTGGAAATGATTATAAATTTAAAACCTAAGATAAAAACTGTACACCATATTTTTCGAGTGATTTACATCTTAGAACACAAAGGCAGTCTTTCCACTATTACACATTTAGTGTCTCTGGTGGGTTGAGGAGAGAAACACCGTGATACCTGTAAGCAGAAAAAACATTGAGTAAGCATCCATGGGTCAAGAAGATCATGGGATAGTACAAGTACCAGGGACTCAAAGTGCTTTTTCTTAAAATAGTTTTTGAGATAGGGCACAAGAAATCATGCCCCACCAGAGATGGCCACGCTGCAGTCCTTTCTCCTCTCCGCCCGGGATTTTTGGCACACGCAACCACCGTGAGTTTTAAGCTGCCAGGTCTGGGATTCAAACCAAGGTCAATTATGTGGGAGTCCAGCAATGTAACCATTACATCATCTGCTGGTCCCTCAAAGTGCCTCTTCTGCTTTTTTTGATTTTTGCTATAGGGCATGTGCTCACCAGAGACACAGAGACCGAAAGCAAGATTTCATAACATAACCATTATGCCATCTGCTGATCTTTCAAAATGCTATTTCCCTGAGTTGATGATTTTATTTATTATATGGTCCCCCTAAACACACATGTCCCCCCACCCCATACTCCCCACCCCCGTCTTCTCTCTGAGAAATGGGGTAGAAGTTATTAATTACAGCTATCTCTCAATATGACCTATAAAGAAAACAGCTTAAGGACATGCAGATAGTATCTTGTTAATGAAGTTAAAATGTAAACGATCTCTCAACTGTCATCAGGAAAAGCAAGCTTCAGTATCTACCCCAGTGAGCTCTTACTTGGAGGTTTTGTACTTTTCTCTTATTGACTGTTGTGCATGCTGTGGTGCTTTGAGGTAGGTCTGGTGAAGGTCCATGAGACAAGGCTTGAGACTGTCCAGGGTGTACCCAGTCTTCTGTACTAAAGATTCAGGCTGCAGGGAAGGAGTAGAGAGCCAATGAGTTGTGTTTTCAGTAATAGGCTCCAAACATAATGACTTGGCTTTTGGTATACTGAACTTCAGAAATAAACTTTTTTTATAAAAAGAGATTTTTGCTATAGGGCATGCCAAAAGGATAGAAAGTGAAAAATCATTCCCTCAGGTGGGATGTCCATGCCTCATTCCCTTCTCCATTCTCCCCTTGGAATTTTGGGCACATACACATGCCCGGCTTGAGTTTGAAGCCACCAGGTCTAGGACTTGAACCACGGTCAGCCATGTGGGAGACCAGTGACGTAACTATCACGCCGTCTGCTGGTCCTCAGAACTAGTCTTTACACCTCCAACAAATCTAGTCTTCTCAGTCCACTGTTCCATTCTTTCATGCTTTCTGCTGCCTCTACTAGCTGCAGGTCCTATGGCTTGACTATTTTAAACATACCTTTTAAATCAAGTTAAAACTGAGCTTTCTGTCCTACAGGTGCTATTGATGCCTTGAACAGTATCTCTTTGGACTGTTTTTCCAAGTCAGAACATCTAAACAGCCATCATCTACCATCATAAATTGTCAGGACAGTTACTTAATTATCATGCACAAGATGTTCCATGACAAGGCAGTTGTGTGAAAACATAATACATACCCAGCTTTGTCCAGTGACTGTGTAGAGTGCTAAATGAAAGGCCGCTCCAGCAATAACGGATGGCAGATACTTTAGGTAAGGGTCAGCATCTATCAAGCTTAATTCTCCCAAAAACTGGAATGGAAAATACTTTATGATCACAAGAGCTTTAGAATTTAAACCTCAAATCCTGCCGTCTAACCTAATTTTTTCCTGTGATAGTGGTCCTGTACTAGAAAAAATAACTTGGGTCTTATCTTTAAACATATCTACCATCATAGTGTTCTCTATCCCCACCCTCCCTTTTAAGGTTTTTGCCAAAGGGTATGTGCGCTCACTGGGAAGAGACAGAGACAGTGAGAGGGGACTAAGAAATCACTCCCCCAGGGTGATGGCCACGCTGCAATCCCTTCTCCATTCTCCTCCTGGGATTTTGGGCATGCACACACATTACGTGCCCAGTAATATTCAAGCCTCTAGGTACAGGACTCAAACCAGTCAGTCATGTGGGAGTCTAGCACCTTAACCACCACACCACCTGTTGGACCCTATTTTCCCTTCTTTAATAATATCCTTTATTCAAGATTAGAGTGTATGCGCACTCGTGTGTGAGAGACAGAGATGAGCACTCCCCACAGGGTCCGGTCATAACCTGATCCCCTTCCTCTGAATCACAGCTGCCATGTGGGATGTGCTTTCTCTTTAGCATCACTTTATCACTACACCACAAAACCACCCTAATATCTTTTTTTGGAGAGGTTTTTGCTATAGGGTGCGTGCACTTGCCAGAAAGGCAGAAAGATAGACAGAAAGCGAGAAACCGCCCCCCGGGGGGATGGCTACACCACAATCCCTTCTCCATTCTCTTCTTGGGATCTTGGGCACACATGCACACGTGCCCGGCGTGAGTCTAAGCTACCAGGTCCAGGACTCGAACCACATGGGAGTCCAGCATTGTAGCCATTACAGCAACTGCTCGTCCTCCTAATAACTGTTTAATTCATCATGCTACTAGTGGTTGATTATCCTTTGCCCACAGTAGGCATTTTTCTGTGCTGCAGCATTAATCTGTTTCTGAGATACTAAATCTCTTGACCAAAGCTGTCCAGCAAAACTAGAGTATTCCCCTACCTGTTACTTAAGGATCTCCATTCAACAAAATGAAAATAACTTACCATTGCTAAACTTTCAACTTTGCAGTTTGCAGGCTGCTGATGTAGAAAGTATTGGGTAAGAAATTGATTTATTGTTGGTGCAGCCAAGTCAAAAGTAAGGACCTTCAAAACTAGGTGCTCCATTCTCAGAACTTGTTTCTTAGTATAGGTATCATCTGTAATGTACACAAACTCTGCTACTTCTGGGGGATATATTTCTTCAAACTTTCTGCAGTGAAAAAAGTTTTAAGAAATCAGTCTTAAAAGAGAAGCAAGCTTCCCTATCCAAGTTCTCCAATCCCATTAGCAAAATATGAAATGAATCCAAAACCCATGCTCACTACCGATTGCATTTCCAATGATACCCAATCATTTCTTTTTTTTTTTTTGAAAGGTTTTTGCTATAGGGTGTGTGCACTCTCCAGAAAGACAAGAGACAGACAGAAAGCAAGAATTCACTCCCCCAGGGGGGATGGCCACGCCGCAATCCTTCTCCATTCTTCTCTCGGGATCTTGGGCACGCATGCACATGCGCCTGGCGCAAGTTTAAGCCACCAGGCCCGGGACTCGAACCGTGGTCGACTACATGGGAGTCCAGGGACATAGCCGTTATGCTAACTGCTGGTCCACCCCAACCATCATTTCTAACAGGCTGGGTAGCTGGTTGCTAATTAAAAGGGACAGAATATAAATGACTTTCAAGATATTTCTCCACATGCAAAGTACATACATAAGAAACACGAGATTTCCTAAAATGGAAACAATGCTAGGCTTCAAGTAGCTGAAAACTTAGAAAAACGCAAATCTTAGGAAAATAAACATTTTAAGTTTTTGTTCTTAAATTTAGTTTCCATGTCTTAATACAAAAGTAAGACAGTGCTTACATTTTGGAAACCACAGAAGGAACCCAATTTTGTAATCTAGTTGTAGCATACTGAGTATAGCCAGTTTCTATGTACATTCATGGAATCCTGACCTGGTAAAATGAATATTCTAAATTAAAAAGCTTCCTCTTCCACTTTCTCCAACCCTTACCATTTTATCCCAAAAATAATGTAGTGTGGTAAAAATCAGTTTCTTCCCTATACGAAAGGGTCAAAATCACTTTTATACTTACGAGGCTAACAGCATAGCAGCGGTGCCCACGAGCTGCAGCTTTCCTCTCAAAACAGACATTGAAGAAAGGAACCTGTCGATGTAGTTCACAGCCAAATGCAAGGTCTCATTCTGTAATTTATATTCTTCTCCCACTTCAACTAACCAGTCCACGAGGATAGCCCTCATACTGTTAGTGATGTCTGGCTGTTTCTTCATATAACCCACTTTAGGTTTACATTTAACCTGTTCAGAAAATTGGTGCGTTATAATTAGGTTGTTTTACCTGTAACAGAGATGTTACCTGCTGTACACTTAGGTACAGCATTAGATTATTTTATAAGTAGTTAAACTTACCCTCAGTTTAGCCACAGTTCATGAATATAGTATACAAAGAATTCAGAGAGCTCATACCTCCATTTCCCTAAGGTATGTGTGAATATCCTCATGATAGTCTGGTACTTCATTGACACTCACTGGCTTTTCATCTTCTAATACAATTGACATGTCCATAGTTTGTGGTGACTCTGAGAAAATTCAAAGATATAATGAAGTAATTTTCTGTGTAAGAGCTACAAACGACTGCCTCTGAAAGGAAACACACTGCCAAAGCATTTATTTCACTTAGCTAAAATGGGCTCATCATAAAGTAAATCAAATATTTAACTCTATGTATCTCCGTCCATGTGGCTTTAGAATCATTTTAGTGAGAAAAAGGAAATACTGATAGACCACAAACAGGAAAACAAGCATTGGGTTTTGAATTATTATTGATCCTTTATGAGGAGGAGGAATAGATGGCATGGAAGTTCTGTTAGGACAGAATGCTTAAGTCCAAGTTTGGAGATAACAGTGAACATTTCCCCTAAGATAGATGGCAGATTCTAGAGTCTGACATTTTAAAGGACAATTTGGCAATAGCTAGAATCAGTATAGCAGTTTCCATTAACAAGTGTAAATAAGACAACTACAAAATGGCATAGTTCAGACAGGTGAACGCTGTAATTAGTTATGTGATTCTTTTTTTGTAATTTAAATTATCCTTTGAGGCAAGAATATCATCCATTATTCTTTTTCATTTCAGAGACCACCTTAAAGTTAAAAATTTGGAGAAAACACATGAATTGTTTCCAAAGGATTTGCCTACATTTCTACTTCCCCTTGCCCGCCAACAAAACTGAGATTGGATTTAGTAAGCTGTCTAGTGACTCAACAGACTAGTAAAGAAACAGCCCAAACTAGGCAGATCTGTCTATAGAAGCTACTCTATATATGGGTAAGGGCAAATGTGATATAACTATTGACTTGTAAGAGAATGGTGTCACTTTCTGGTATCAGATGATCAATCAGAATGGCTTCATTGAAACAGTATTTTAAAGATAGAAGAGATGATAGATATCACAATGTTTAACACTGAATTCTCACATAGCACACTCGGAAGTGGTATGTTAGAAGTAAATCTCATAACTTCAACAGATTATTCTCCCAACCAAGCAAATGTTTACAGGGCTGGAATAAAATAAGTACTCAGTGGACCAGCAGGTGGCGTGATAGTTAAGGCAGCTGGATCCCACATGGTCAGTTGCATGGCTTGTGTCCCAAACCTGGCAGCTTGAAAAACACTGCAGGCATGTGTGCCCAAAATCCCTCAGAGAATGGAGAGGGATTGCAGCATGGACACACCCTTCTGGGGGTAATTTCTACCCCCCCCTCACCACCACCACCCCGCAGCGAACACAAACACACGTGACCTACAGCAAACTAAAAAAAGAAAAGTGCTCAAGGTATGATTAAATTGATATGAATGGCAATGTACCCAAAGGAATGGTAGGTTACTAGATGGAGCGTTAGCTGCGAGATCCAGATATAAAGTACTTTTTCTAATCCTGGTGTTAAACATATGCCAAAATGATTAGATTAGGCAATGTCTTAAAAAGCGAAAGATTGCAAGTCTAATGATTATAATGACCTAATTCAATACAGGTTTTCTTGAAAACTTACCAAAACTACCATCCATTGGATAATCAAGAGGTACCAGTGGTTTTCTTGGTCCAGGTAAAGTAATAGCTGAATTAAAAGCCAGCATATCTTCATGGTCTATTTTTTTTGATTCAGCGGGCCTTTTTTGAATCTCTTCTGCTTCATCCACATGAATGGTGAATGCAGGCTGTTTGCTGTTTGCTTTCCAAGGAGGGATGGTGACTTGTTCATCATTTATAGGAAGATCCTTAAGAGGTGCAACCTAAGAAGAAATTAACAACTGGCTTTAGCCTATTAGCTTGGAGTTTTGCCTTCTTCCCCTTACAGGTCTCAGTCTTTACTTTTATTCCCAAAAACTCTATCAGGAAAATTAAACTTTCTGAAACAAAATCCAGGCAAATCCTATTTTGAGTAGTCAAAGACAGATAGGAATGTTTCTGTTTGTCAAAGGCATTCCTACAAAGACTACTAAGAGGAATTATGCAAAGCTAATCAAGGGGACAAGAAGGGTGGGGTGGCAGGCCAACAGATGACAAGTTTAGGAAAGAGATGGCAAAGTGTTGGTTCACCACTTTCGCCCCAGGGTGGAGCAACAGAGCAAATCCGGCCAAAATGGCGGAATTTGCTAAAAGCAAAGTATTTTTTTCATACCCTTTCCTAAAGTAGAGGTAAACGCTTAACCAGATGGCGAGGAGATCTGGGTCCTAGAGCAGTGCGAAGTTTAAAAGCAGAGAGAAAGGCGGAGTTGGGCAAAGTGGGCACCTTAACGTTGTAGGGCTTGATCTGATTATAGGAAGCCCCCCCAGTATAGGGCAGGTAGGCAAGAACACACAAGGTTGGCGAGGTCATAATGCGAAGAATAATGGGAGAAGCTACTACAGTGGCATCTCACACACTAGAAACCAGGAACCAAATAGACTCCAGACCCGGGCCTCTCTCCTAAAAAGCCACGAGGCTGCTTTCTCCCGTCTTTTCTGCGTGTTAAAGCCCATGCTCGACTCCCGCTCGGCCCTCCTCCTACAGATATTTTGCATCTCTTACCCGTCGCGTCTTGGGCTTCTGCTGCGGTGCTGCACCCCGCGGGTTCCCGGTCTTCAATGCCGCCATCGCGGCCCGGGTCCGCGGCTGCTGGGCGGGCGCCGCATTCTCGGGATTGATGTTCTCCTGGTCCTCCTGGGGCGCCGTCTGCTGCAGCGTTAGCAGTGCCGAGCACGCCTCGCGGGTCGCAGGACCCGGCGCGGAGCTGCCCAACATCGCTGCTCCAGGCGGAGGGCGGCTGGATCAGGCTGGGGCGCCAAGCAGCGTGCACTCCACCCAGCCGACCGGTCTCTCCAACCCCGCCAAGGAACGCCCCAGCCGTCGCCGCCTGCCACAGGCCGGGCCAGCCTGCCCGCCTGCTCACCCGGCTCGGGACCGCGAAGGGCCGAGAGGGCTGCGAAAGGCGCAGGCGGGCACTGCCGGGCGCTGGGGACCAAAGACAACCGGGAGGAGTAGCGAGCAGCCCGCCCCGGCGCTGCGGCTGTTCGTGCAGTTCAAGTATCCCGCGACTATTGAAATGGACCAATGAGAGTGGCCGGGGTCCGTGACGTCACCGACGCGACACGGTCGCAGGCGAGTTAAGGCGGCCGCGAAGGAAACTGAGCAGGGGCGGGACGCAGAAACGTCGAACTGCGGCGGGAGGGAAAACGCCTGCGGCGGGCGGAGGGAACGCGAACCGCGCCGCTGGGACTCTAAACCCAGCCACCAGGTGGTCCTGGGCTCAGGGCCTGGCATGTCGCCAAGCCTTTAGGACAAACGAATTAAACTTTGGCAACTGTTGTATTAGGGCGTTTCCCTCTAGCTTGGCTCATTTACTTTCCAGTACCTAAAATCTGACTTGGCTACTTACTGGTTTAGGCCAACTTGTTTCTGATTCTCAGATTGATTGGAAGAAATATCAGCACCCCATACAGTTGTTATGGGATTAAATAACGTGCATAAGTCATTTAACACGCTGCTCACATTTAGGTGTTTATTCATAGTAGGCAGAAATTGCATCTTATTTTTCCCAATAAAGATTCAATTAAGGGATCAGCAGTTAGCGTAATGGCTATGTCGCTGGACTCCCACGTAGTCGACAGCGGTTTGAGTCCCGGCCCGGTGGCTTAAACTCACGCCAGGCGCGTGTGCGTGCATGCCCAGGATCCCGAGGGGAAAACAGAGGAGAAGGGATTGTGGCGTGACCATCCCCCCTGGGGGGGTGATTTCTTGCTTTCTGTAACTCTTTCTCTCTCTGTCTGGCAAGCGCACGCGCCCTGTAGCAAAAACCTCTCCAAAAAAAAAAATATTCAATTAAGATGCCACCTTAGGCTACAGTAGAGATCTAAATATAGACAAATATATAAAAGTATTGTGTTATTCGGAATTCAAACAGTCGTTAATGTCTGTTTTTACTCAAGCTGTGGCAGTTTACTAAAAGCACACGGAAATTCTAGTCATCCACATATATGTTCCATTTAGAAATGAAGGTTATTTAAACATTGTAAAATCAATATGACTTTATTAAAATAAAACTCAACATGTGCCTTTAACAAATTTTTTACATTCAATATACAAGACTTTCACATAACTAAGAAATACAGCATAATTAAGAAGTACTATTTCCTGAAAAATATTCTGCCTTTTTTTTGGGGGGGGGGAGAGAGATTTTTGCTATAGGGTGTGTGTGCTCACTGGAGAAGCAGAGAGAGAAAGAGACAGAAAGTGAGAAACCACCACCCCAGCAGGGATGGTCACACCACAATCCCTTCTCCACCAGTATCTTCTTGGGATTTTGGGCACACACATACACACACATGCACCCGGTGTGTTTCAAGCCACCAGGTCTGGGACTCCAATGGTGGTCAGTTATGTGAGAGTCCAGAACGTAACCATTATGCCATCATCGGCTGATCCCAAATACTGCCTTTCTTAAAAGCATAAAGAAAATCTCATTTTCCATTATCAGTATACCATTTTAAAACTTTAATTATAATATTCTCCTGAAATGAATAAACATTAAGATTAATGACTAAAACTTCTGTGGCTTAAAGTCATACTTTCCTTTATATACCCCCCCAAAAAAAAATTAATGGGTACTAGTGCAGGAAAATCTAGGAAGCATCCCTATTTCTGTTCTCTCCCCCCGTAGTATACTTGTGTAGCTGGGCTGGTCACAGCACAAGATCCCCCCAGTCTGTATAAGCTCTGCTTATCTCTTTGGCCACAATTTAAAGCACTGAGCCAAGTCAAGCATCCAGGCAGGTGGTAAAGTGTTACCAAGTAAGAGAGAACTCAGTTGTAAGTCAATCCCAACTCCTACAAACAATGAGTAGGTTATTCTTGCTGGTTAGTGATATATATATAGTAACCAGGTACCAAACTTGAGTTCTGATCCAGGCTTATAAAACACTGGCATGACCTCTTAATCATGTAACCTCACCAAGAATCAGTTTTCTTATATGGTCTGACAAACTTACAGAACAATTGTGAAGAACAGGTAAGGGAAGAGATGAAAATACATTTTGAAACCTGTAAAGAGCAGCTGACATATTTACATGTGTGTACACCTTATAAAATATCTGCACATATTTTTAAAATATATTTTTACTTTCCAAATACAATTTCTTGGTTCAAAAGATAAAATATCCACTAGCCTAAAATTCATTAAGATTTCTTCTAGTCATTATGCGTGTATTTTAAAAATTAAAAAATCTTTTTTTTTCATGTTTCATTTGTCAAAAGAAATATTAATAAGAGCATTACTAAAATAGCCATCATATCTCAGTTTTAGATATTAAAAGGCATTTGAAATAAACGTAGGTAAAATCACTTTGTAATTCTGTTTTAAAGTTTTTCATTTAAATAGACTTCTTTGGGACTTTACCTTGCTACTACTTCATGCTGCCTCAAAGAACGCAAGCAATGCATTTTGGTCATAACTGTCCAGAATCTCCAACAGAAGAGGGACTTTGGTTTTCACGTTGGTGCCTTTGAACTTAAACTTATCTATGAAAAGATCAGTGATCATTCCTATAAAGAAAAATGTTAATTTTGTATTACTGAGGAGTTCTATTTAGTGGGTTGATCCTTAAAAATATATATTATGGGGTGAGCAAAAAATTGGGCAAAAGCTGTTCATTCAATTAAGGTATAAATTATTTAGCTAACAACCCCCTTAATAATTGGGTGAAGGTTGTTAATTACATCAACTCCTGGACATTTTCAGCTGCTACTGGTACATATAATGTTTCAACAGTGGTTTATTTTTCCCACCATGCAGAACATTTTGACATAATGTGGGCAGATTCTATCCTTAACAGCTTTAACTGAACCAAAATATTCCACCTCTTTGACTTAGCAAATAGTCTGGGGTTTAAAGATCTGAGCAAATTATTGGGTTGTTGGAAAAATCATGTGGTATTAATTGTTTTTCTGTGCAAAAAGGCATCATGCTTTCTGGATGACCCAGTATTTCACCTTTGAGTTTTCTAACATGAAAAATAGGAATAATTCCAGTGTTCAATCCTTTATCCAAACCCTTGATGCAAGATGTCTTTCAGAATTTGTCCTATTTTAGGAATATACTAAAAGGAATATACCATGTATGTTATTAATCCAAGGAGACTGAGTGGTAGCATACAATAACAAACCATAGGAATATGTCTACAACAAAATATGTGCATGAATATTTGTTTGCACTAAATAAAATACGAAAGATTATAAATAACCTCATGTCAGTATAAGTTGGTTTTCGTCATTAAATTAATTCTGATTAAGTCAGATTTTGCTGCCAAATGATTTATGATAAAAAGCTTTGGTTTCACAGCTTTCTGGATTTTGGAATCAGTGATAAGACATGGTGGGTCTGCCACTACTGATCTCATAAGGATGAAAGGGATCATACGCTTGCCATATAGTAAACATTAAGCCATTAGACACTATCATTAGAGTATGCCTTAGTCACTGGGTATGTAGTAAGAAATGCACTCAGTGGGACCAGCAGGTGGTATGGTGGTTAAGGCGTGGGACACTCCCACATGGCTGACCGGGGTTCGAGTCCTGAATCTGGTGGCTTGCTTTCTCACTTCCTCTCCCTCTCCCTCTCACCCTCTGTCTCTCTCTGGTCAAATTTAAAAAAAAAAAAAATGAATGAATAAATAAAAAATAAAATAATTTTTTAAAAATGCACTCGGCAGGCTTAAGGATTACAGTGTACTGACAATACCAGCTGCCTCTGACTAGGGGAGACTTGGCAGAATATATAAAGCATGTATTTTGGGGTGAGAAGGTTCTCGTGCTGGCTCTGACACTAGTGATGTGATAACAAATCCTTCCGTCTTGGATTTAGTTAAAGAACATGAAAAGCGAACATGGCAGAACTGTTTGCAAGGATTAAAATCCCCTGTGAAGATGAGTATGACAATGTTACCTATAGTGTGCCATGCTCAAAGATTGCTAACGTAATTGTTTTTCTTTTTAAGATTTATTAATTTATTATTTTTTAATTTAACCAGGGAGAGACAGAGAGAGAGAGAGAGAGAGAAAGAGAGAGGGAAAGTGAGAAAACAAGCAAACCAGGTCCAGGACTCGAACTGTGGTCAGCTATGTGCGAGTCCAGTGCCTTAACAACCACGTCACCTGCTGACCCCATAATTGTTTTTTTTTTTTTAAAGAATTTTTTAAAATTTATTTAATTTGACAAAGGAGACACAGAGAGAGAGAGAGAGAGAGAGAGGGAGTGTGAAAGCAAGACACCAGGTCCGGGACTTGAACCGCGGTTCAAGTCCTACCATGTGGGAGTCCAGCGTCCTTAACCACCACACCACCTACCGGCCCCCATAATTGTTTTTCTTAAGGTTTTCCTTCCTACCTCTCTCCACATCACCTTCACTCTTTCAATACACTCTGTGAAACTCAACTTTTCACCACCAAGGCAAATAAGTTTTGAACTATAAACTGACACTGTACTGTCCCTTATTAAATTTTGCCTTTGTAATATTAAATGCTGCATTTTTATATTTCACAGTAGCAACCAAACCTGAAAATTATTTATATAAAGATAGTCTAAATTCTTATGCTTCACAGGTTATATTCATTTTATATCCGGCTTCTTCACATATGCATAGATCAAGTCATCTCAGTACATTTATTTATCAAGGAAAAATATTAAAAATTAAAACTAGCCTGGCGAAATACAGATACTGCCCAATAAACGTTGTCTCTGGTTCGTGACTGTTGTAACCTTTGTCTCTTTTGCCCAGCTTCTCTCATATGATCCCTGGCAAATAGCCACTTAAAAAGAAGTATGGCTGGGACCAGCACCTGGCATAAGGGCTATGTCGCTGGACTCCCATGTAATCGACCGTGGTTCAAGTCCTGGGCCCAGTGGCTTAAAATCCTGCCAACTGTGTTTGCGTGCGTGCCCAAGATCCTGAGAGGAGAATGGAAGAGAAGGGATTGTGGCGTGGCCATCCCTCCGGGGGGTGATTTCTCACTTTCTGTCTCTCTCTCTTTCCGGTGAGTGCATACGTCCTATAGTAAAAACCTCTCAAAAAAATAAATAAATAAATAAGAAGTAGTATGGCAAGGTTTCTAGAATAGTCCACTAACCGTAGAGTCTTTCGAGATGTGCAGGTTGCTTTTTGTATTCTTCTTGTAGGTGATCTGCCTCTTCTAGAATACAGCGATATTCTGGTATCAGAAAGTCTGTATTTCCTTCATGAACCTGTAATTCCTTATTTAAAATTAAAAACATAAATAAGAGCACCTTAATGTTCAAATTCCAATCCAATGTAACATTAAGATATTTATAATTTCAGAAATCCCATTGCAGTTGACCTTTGGACAGCACAGGTTTGAACTACATGGGTCCATTTATATGCACATTTTTTCAATAAATAAACTGAAAAATACAGTACAGTACTATAAATGTATTTTGTCTTCCTTATGGTTCTCTTAATAATGTTTTTTCTCTGCCTTACTTTATTGTAAGAATACAGTACACAATACACATTAACACACAAAAGATGTGTTCACAGCCCGCTTTTATGCTATCAGTAAGACTTCTGGTCAACAGTAGGCTATTAATTTGGGGGAATCAAAACTCTATGTCATTTTTTTTGACTGCACAGGGTCAGCACCCCTGACCTCCAGTTGTTAAAATATTAAAATAATGGTCATGGGTCCATGACACTTAGACTTACTTTTAAAGCATCAATTAACTGCACTTTCTTAGCCAAAAGCAACTGGTATTCCAGCTTTGGATGAATCAGCTTTAAAGTGTGTTTGACGGATACTTCATTTATCTCTAGAAGGAGGCGGCCAAGCACAATTAGGTAGTCTGATCAGAAACATTATCGTAACAGCAGCAGCAACAAAAATTAAAAATAATATATGCATATATATTACCATATGATATATTGAGGTTAATTTTCTTTTTTGTAGCTTCTTTAGAAAGCACATCTTTTAGGATGGATATAGTGGAAATGTTGTCAGATTTAAAAATTCCTTCTCCTTTTCTGTAAAATTAATATATTTTTTAAAAGACGAGCTCCAAAAGAAAGTCATCCAGCAAATATAAATTTTATGACTAGCACTTAGTATTTAGGTTTTATTTTAGATTTTTTGCATACGTGACTCATTAATATAAAGCACATTTAAACATTTAATCCTTTACCATTTAATTAGTTCAGTTTCTAAACATTCTGATAAAAGATGCTAGAGACATGCCTCCTAAAATACATGGCAATTTATGTAAGTACTTCACTTAAACAACTTTTTCCTTCATTTTTGCTAATAATATTTCCAATAGTTAATCTCATATATAGAAAGCATGTTGAACTGCTTAATTAAAACACAGAAGGTTCTAGGTTCCTATCTAGAGCCCTCACTGTGAGCACATATGCCCATGATGATCCAGAGGGCAGCTGAGGCTGCGGGTGGACTGCAACCACAAGAGCCTGTTGGGAGTGCTCTCTTGTTTTTCTCTCTCTTATTCATGGAAGAAATGAATAAACTGTTTTCTAACTGGTTATTGTTCTCACTGGGAATTTAGAAAAGGTATTGTTCTTTGCCCAGTCATCTTGTCATCTTAATCACTTTTCTAAACTCATTCAATTTGTTTTTCAGTAGGTTGTCTTGCACAGCATTAAGTTTTCAACTACATGATTTGCAAATATTCCTGCCTTCCGATACATGAAAATGTACAAGCTCCATTTGTATAAAAGAACACTCTTGCACTAACAATAGGTTTAATTTACCTGTAGATACTTTCAAGCTGTGTATCCAGGAAGGTGTTCTGAAAGTAAAATGTCACACATTCCTCTGCTGGAGGTTTTTCAGGAACTTCAGGCAGGCAAAAGACCACCCAGGAGTGAACTTCAGCAAAACTGAACTGACCTGTTAGAGTCAGTGTATTCATGGGTCTGTAATTTAATAGTAAAAGCATGCTTTTGTGTGTTGAAAACATGTGTAACTTATTACATGAGGGGACTTCAGAAAATTCATCAAGAAATGGAATTAGTATACACGTTTATCATGGTGCAAAATAATGTGAGATCCATATATATTCTCACAATATGCATTTTCCACAAACTTCTTGAAGACCCTACCTGTTACATGTACACAGTAACAAACAGGATTTTGCAACAGTAACTAAACAAGCATAAAATAACTAATTTTTATCAACAAATTTTTTTAGAATTATTTTACTTAATTTCATTTGTTATTATAATCGTTTAAATTTGCCATAGGGCATGTGTGCTCACCAGAGAGAGAGAGAGGAAGAGAGAGAAAGTAAGAAAGTGAGCCACCAGGTCTAGGACTCGGACCACAGTCGGCCATGTGGGAGTACCAGAGAGAGAGAGAAAGAGAAAGTGAGAAAGCGAGCCACCAGGTCTAGGACTTGAACCACAGTCGGCTATGTGGGAGTCCAGTGTCTTCAACCACCATTTCACCTGCTGGCCCCCAATTTGTCTCTAATTAATATTATACATCAGATAAATGAACATTTTGATTTCATGAAAAAGAAATTTGAACACCGTCTCCTTTGCCCCACCTGTCATGATCAATGAAGTGAGTTCTTTGATGAAGTGAAAGCGGTTTGATGTGGTACTGGCGGACCTGACAGGTTTTGGGTTGAATTCTTGGAGTCACATAGGCTTGAAGTGTGCCATACTGGCCTTCAATTGAGCGAATCTGACTCAACACAAAAGAGGTAAGAAGATAAGAATTATTAGCTACAATAAACATATCTTTAAAGTGTTCCAGGAAAGTCATCAAGTACTTATTCTTTAATCTCTTCTGTACTATTTTGAAAGATATAATGATATTCTATGAAACAACTTCATTTTGACACTAGAATAAAGGAAAATCGAAAAGGTTTGGCAGTTAAGAGCAGGTGAATTAATCTGGAAATTAGCCCCACCACGCATTTTCAGTTAATGTGACTACGCTCACCAGTCCTACGCCATTTCAACACATACATTCTTGCATACTATCCCTGCAGGTCTAAAAACACTGGGTATCTTTGCTGAACACATGAGTTTTCAAAAAAACTAAAGTGACATGGAATACATCATTTTCTCAGAAATGAGGGTACAGGTTAAGTATCCCTTAAGCAAAGTGCCTAGGACCAGAAGTGTTTCAAATTAAGAATTTTCTAGATTTTGGAATGTTTGCATATACATGAAATATCCTGGGCGGGACCCAAATCTAAACATGAAATTCATGTACATTTTATATAGACCTTATCCACAGAGCCTGGAGGTACTTCTATTCAATATTTTATATACTGCAGGGTTTGACTGTGACCCATCACATGAGGTGAGACGTGGCATTTTCTACTTACGGTGTTATGCCAGTGCCCTGAAAGTTTCTAATTTTGGAGCAATTCACATTTCAGATTTTCAGATTAGGGTTAGTCAACTTGTATTATATAATAACACATAGCTGTTATTATAAAAATCAATCAACACAGAAAAAATGCTTCCATAACTTTAAAATTACTGTATATAATTTTTAAAAAAGAACATTGCTTTAAAAAAACCTGCCTTATTGGCACAAGCCTGTTCAGTGATAAATAACCTTAAATATTTAATTAGGTTACTTATAAAATATGCTTAAGTATATTCTTTTAGAAATAAATTTATCCTAGTTTTAGATTTTTCTTTTGAAACACATGAAGAAAACTTAGGCAGACCAGAATGAATTGCATTTATTACAGTTAACTGAACTTCCTTAACCATATGTGAAAAAAAATACTGTGTCCCGGCTCTTGGAAAAATATATTAAATTTCAAAACATCACTGACAGAGGGAAAAAAATGGCAGTCCTTAATTTTTAATTATAGGTATTTTATAACTAAAAATGTTAATAATCTGACACCACAAATAACAAACAGACAATATTAGAATATTAATAACCTAATATGCTTTAAAGGCACCAGATTCCCACATGGTTGACCGCGGTTCAAGTCCCGGACCTGGCGGCTTACTTTCTCACTTTCCCTTTCTCTCTCTGGTCAAATTAAATAATATTAATAATAATAGTAATAATAGTAACAAATGGAAATAAATAAATAAATCTCTTTTTTTTAATATTGTTACTAAATTGTTAAAGACACATTTAAAACTTTCTCTAGACTATATAGTAATAAGTGATGTCACTAGAATGCAGTCAGAAAAATATGGACAATAGGAAACTACAGGGCAAATGCCCAGATTCTTCAGCTACTAAATTTATTTAGATTGACCATGATTGGATCAAACTGTAAAACAAAAGTCAGGAGAAATGGAACAGTAAATCATTAGACTATAGAAGAAACAGTAAGGAATTACTGTTCATTTTTCTTATATGTAAAAACAGTACTGGAGTTATGTTTTTACTTCTTTTTTTTTTTTAATTGAGCTTTCTTTATTCATTCATTTTTAATTTGACCAGAGAGATACACACAGACAGAAAGTGAGAGAGAAGATGAGAAAGCAAGCCGCCAGGTCCAGGACTTGAACCGTGGTCAGCCATGTGGGAGCATC
>NW_006159859.1:4001134-4004541 GCF_000334495.1 Tupaia belangeri chinensis
TAAAGAAAAAACCCCCCCAAAAAAAAAAAAAAAAAAGATATTTTTGCTATAGGGTGTGTGTGCTCACTGGAGGGACAGAGAGAAAGAAAGCGAGAAATCACCTCTCAGTGGGGATAGCCACGCCTCAATCCCTTCTCCTCCATTCTCCTCTCAGGATTTTGGGCACCCACACATGCACACATACCTGGAGTAAATTTTAAGCCACCGTGTCTGGAACTCAACCATGGTTGACTACATGGGAGTCTAGCAATGTTACCATCACACCATCTGCTAATCCCAGGAGTTATGTTTTTAAAAAGAGTACTTTTAAACATATACTTTGAAATATTTATAAATGAAATGATAAATATCTTATATTTGCTTAAAAGTAATTTGGGTGGTAAGTAATAATATCCAATCAAGGACTGCCATGAGTTGATCATAACTGCAAATAGGTAAATCCATGAGGATTATTGCTTTAATTGTTTGAAACTTTCCATAATAGAAAATAAGGGAAAAAATTCCAACTAGAGGAAACTTTTTTTTTTAGAAATATTTTTATTTAATTATTTATTTATTCATTCACTTATTTTATTTGAGAAGAGAGAGAGAAAGTGAGAAAGCAAGCTGCCAAGTCTGGGACTTGAACCGTGGTCGGCCATATGGGAGTGTCCAGCACCTTAACCACCATGTCACTTGCTGGTCCCCACCAACTAGAGGAAATTTTAAAATCAATAATTTTAGAAAAGATGATTGACTGAGGGCTAATAGCAGAGAGAGTGGCTTGGGTTAAATTAAAACCTAACTAGTCATTCAAATTCATTACCCCAGAGTGACTCATTTTAGGGACAAATTCAAGGCCAAGAAAAATCAGATGGTGTGAAATATACCAAGGGGATAGGCCAGCAGGTGGCATAGTGGTTAGGGTGCTGGATTCAACAGTCTCTGGTTTAACTCCCAGGCCTGTTGGCCAGGAAGACATGCCGGGTGCGTGTGTGTGCATACCCGATGGAAGACAAGGAATTGTGGCATGGCCATCCCCTCCGGAGATGCAAGCACATATACCCTATAGCAAGAGGGTATTAAAAAGAAAAAATATATACATAAGCACACACACACACACACACACACACACACACACTAAGGGGGAAAAAAGAAAGTTCAAATATTTAAATAAAGGTTATTTCTAACATTTTTACCTTGAGTTCCAGTCTTGTGGTATTTGCTTGGCACCGATATGTGGCAAGAAGAAAGTTGTCATTTGACTAGAAAGAATGCAAAGTTGAGGAAAAGCCTGAATCCATGTTTTTAACAATAAAAACAGCACCAATAACAATAATGATTACCAATTATTTGACTATCTACCATTTGTGCTAAGTGCTTTTTTTTTTTTTTGGAGAGGTTTTTGCTATAGGGCACGTGCGCTCGCCAGACAGACAGAGAGAGACATAGAGACAGAAAGCGAGAAATCACCCCCCAGGGGGGATGGTCACGCCACAATCCCTTCTCCTCCATTCTCCTCTCGGGATCTTGGGTATGCATGCACACGCGCCCAGTGTGAGTTTTAAGCCACCGGGTCCGGGACACGAACCGCGGTCGACTACATGGGAGTCCAGCGACATAGCCATTACGCTAACTGCTGGTCCCCTGTGCTAAGTGCTTTTGAAACATGTTCCCGTTTATTCCTGCAAACAACCCTGTGCACTAAGTTTACTAAGTCTACATAGACACAGAAGTTGAGGCCATGAAGGATAAGGTACGTTCTCCCATCACCAGTCAGTGATGACACTAGAAATCAAATTCATAGACATGAGACTCTGAAGCTCATGCTCTTTCTACCTTGGGGTCTCTACAATAACATTCTTACACATTGACGAATTCTTCTTAAAATCTGACAATGCGAGCATGTTTACATTATAAAGGCAGGTATATCAATGTTTGACATTTCACTGAAGGTCTTTCATTATCACAAATACTTTTTAGAAGAGAATTCTTTTTTTCTTTTCTTTTTTGAGAGATTTTTGCTATAGAGTGCCTGTGCTCATTGAAGAGACAGAGACAGAGAGACAAAAAGTGAGAAATAACCCCCCCCGGGGGGGTGGTGGCCACCCTTTAATCTTTTCCCCTCCATTTACCTCTCGGGATTTTGGGCACGCAAACACACAAGTCTGGCATAAGTGTCAAGTGGCCAGATCCAGGACTCAATCAACCATGTGGGAGTCCAGCGCCTTAACCATTATGCCACCTGCTGGCCCCAAAAGAGAAATATTTCATATCTGTATTCTCGGCAAATATATAGCATACTTTAGTTAGTTACTAAGTACATGTTCGTTGAATTAAATAAAAGAGGCTTCTTTGAATATTATAACTTTTTGAAACTGAATATTAAACTATTAAACAGAAAAAAAAGAAAAAAAAAACTAGGTATATAAATTCCAAAAGGTAAAGCAACATGAAATATTTTGTATGTAATTTTCAGGTACTGCTGTTTCTCTATTTTTAATAAATAAATAAAGGGACCAGCAGATACTGTAATAGTTACATTGCTGGACTCCACATAGTTGACCTCGGTTTGACTTCCGGACCTGGTGGCTTAAAACTCACACCTGGCACATGTGCATTATGCCCAAACACCCTAGAGGAGACTGGAGGAGGAGGGATTGTGGTGTGGCCATTCCCCCTGGTGTGTGTGTGTGTGTGGGGGGGGGATTTCTCCCTGTCTGTCTCTGTCTCTCTTGCGAGCACACGTGTCCTATAGCAAGCATTTGACAAACCCAGTTCTCTATGCCGCAAATCCAGACTTACATTCGGCAGGAAATGAAGGAATATTTCAAAGGTTTTGAGAGAAGATAAGTATGGTAATATATTTGAATCAATATACAGTGTATTCATGATGGGAAAAATACATTTGGTATGCTGTAATGATATACAGTGGTATATGCTGTAATGATATACATTAAAAAGTGCTAGGAAAAAAGAGAAGAAAAAAAGAGAAATGTTGGAGTGATGTTTGCTTTTTTAGGAAGATCTCTCTGGGTGCAATGTATGGCACAGCCTGCAGACCAGAAGTAGGACTGGGGTTAGAAAACCTGATAGAGTAGTTCAAGAAAGGCAGGATGAGAGCCTGGACAAAGGGAACAGAAAGGAAGCAGAGGGGCCAGCAGATGGCAAAGCAGTTACGTTGCTAGACTCCCACACGGCTGATAACAGTTCAAGTCCCAGACCAGTGGCTTTTAACTCATGCTAGACACATGTGCATGCGTGCCCAAGATGCTAGGAAGAGAATGGAGGAGAAGGGATTGATTGCAGTGTGGCCATCTCCCTGAGGGGTGGCTTCTTACTTTACCTCTCACTGTCTCTGTCTCTCTCTCTCCAGTGAACACACACACCCTAAGACAAAAACCTCTACCAAAAAAAAAAAAAAAAAG
>NW_006159859.1:4004762-4016775 GCF_000334495.1 Tupaia belangeri chinensis
GAACACCAAACCCCAAAAAAAAAAAACCCACAAAAAAAAAAAAAAAAAAAAAAAAGGCCCCATTGGGATAGGGGAGCCATAAAGTAAGTAAAATTCCAAAACTCAAGACTAATTGAATATAAAAGCCCAGAGACAGGAAAGACTCGAGGACAATCCCCAGTGCCAGGATTATCCGAGGACAAGGAAAGGGAATAGCAGCAGCTATTAAGGGAAAAGATATGAAAGGAATAAGAAGAAACAACATCAAACCCTAGTAGCATTTATAGACTTTAATCAAAATGGCATAATCAAAATGAAAATATGTGAAGAATTCTTTTTTACTCACCTCAGAATCACAGCTGCTAAAGCTAACAACAGCAGAATTTTTATCCACATCAAGTAAATCTAAATAAAGTGAAAAAAACACCAATGGTCAGGATTAAAAAAAAAAAAAAAAAAAAAAAAGAAAAACAGATTCAGATAGAAAAACTAAAAATATTCACAAAATATGTTTTCTGTAAAGGCTCTTCTTAGCTATAACACGTTCATCTTTAAATCTGAGTCTTAATTCTCTTAATTTATCCTTGAAAGTATTACTTAAAAAAATAAATACAATAAAAAGTTATTTTACAATCACCCCCTTTTCATATTTGGTTTATCAGAAAATCATAGACTATCATTTCTTTCCATCCTCATAAAAGCATAAATCTTTCATAAAAAGTTATTTTACAATCACCCCCTTTTCAGATATGGTTTATCAGAAAATCATAGACTATCATTTTTTCCATCCTCATAAAAGCATAATCTTCCGATGTATTTTTGTCAGTGGTAAAAATGTTACCATAGGCTATAAATAACTATTACCATTCTGATTTTATCAGTTCATTCTTATCCATTTCAATTTCACCCATAACACAGGGAAAAGACACTTTTTAGTGTCCTCTGGAGAGAAGGTTCCTAGGTCGAGGCTGCTGTGTCCTGTGAGTGGAGCTCCTAGAACTGATCCTGCAGCAGCCTGTGGCCAACACTACTCCAGAGTGCTTCCTCCCTTAAATTCTAACTAATGATTTGACCTCTCCACCACATCTTTCTAAACCTTGTCTTTGTCCTCCTCCAATTTATTCTTTGGGGTTTTCCATCTTTGGCATGTTTTACACTCATGCTATTACCAGCTTTTTGTAGTTCCTGAATTTCTCCCTACACATAAAAGAATGAATGAAGGAAGGAATGGAGTTGTACCATATTATCCCAAAATTTCACCCTTTGGGATTGTCCACTTCGCCTACTGACCCACCCTAGAACCTACTGGGCTAATAAGTAAGCCGTGGTGTAAGCTATCACCTTAGTGTTTAGGGCTTAAACATAGTTCTAAAAGGTTCATGTTAAATACTAGAGTTTTCTAATTCACAACTTTATTAGAAATTCTTCCAGAAGGCAGCCAACAAAGAAAAACCTTTCTATCTCTTCCTGAAACTTAAGTCCATCCATCTTTTGTATATTAAGTACAGGATAAATAAAAAGAAAATATATCATTCAAATAATCTATGTGCAAAATAATCATCTAATGGAAGATTAAGAAGCCATCAATATTTCAAATTATTATCAAACTAAAAGTGTTCAATAATTCATGCATTAGACTGGTTTGCAAAATAGATCCAGTCATAAAACAAATGTAGACACTTTGCTCACCTGTATTAAGACATTATCTATTGCAGTTTGCACCTCTAAGATAAGGCTGTAGCTCGCATCATCTTTACTTAGTGTAAATTTGTCGTTTATGCTAAATGAGGGTACTGCTGATTTGGCTTTGCTCGACTGTGAGGACTGCTGATAGTTCTCTCTTTCCTGCAGGACCTTATACTGCAGATGTTCCAACTCACTCCTGGAGGAAAATACACACAACTCGTCACCCACAAGTATACACATCTGAAGTTCTTGGACTGTTGGAGAAATTGGAAAATTTACTTCTGCAAAATGTAAGGTGGTTGAGTGAGAACCACAGCACTGAAGGGACCAGCAGATGGTGACATGGTTACATCGCTGGACTCTCACACAGTCAACCATGGTTCAGGTCTCAGACTGGGAGGCTTAAAACTCACACCAGCCTTGTGTGCGTGTGTGCCCAAAATTCTGAGAGGAGAATGGAGAAGAAGGGACTGTGGCATGGCTGTACCCCTGGAGGGGGATGATTTCTCACTTTCTGACTCTCTTGCTCACCTGTATTAAGACATTATCTATTGCAGTTTGCACCTCTAAGATAAGGCTGTAGCTCGCATCATCTTTACTTAGTGTAAATTTGTCGTTTATGCTAAATGAGGGTACTGCTGATTTGGCTTTGCTCGACTGTGAGGACTGCTGATAGTTCTCTCTTTCCTGCAGGACCTTATACTGCAGATGTTCCAACTCACTCCTGGAGGAAAATACACACAACTCGTCACCCACAAGTATACACATCTGAAGTTCTTGGACTGTTGGAGAAATTGGAAAATTTACTTCTGCAAAATGTAAGGTGGTTGAGTGAGAACCACAGCACTGAAGGGACCAGCAGATGGTGACATGGTTACATCGCTGGACTCTCACACAGTCAACCATGGTTCAGGTCTCAGACTGGGAGGCTTAAAACTCACACCAGCCTTGTGTGCGTGTGTGCCCAAAATTCTGAGAGGAGAATGGAGAAGAAGGGACTGTGGCATGGCTGTACCCCTGGAGGGGGATGATTTCTCACTTTCTGACTCTCTGTCTCTCCAGCGAGCACACACACCCAATGGCAAAAATCTCTCTTAAGAAAAAACAAAGAAAGAAAGAAAAAAGAACTACAGCACTGATAGGAAAAAAAAAAAAAAATCTTTGCCTCTCTGATGGACCAAATGATTCCGTGACTTATCCCCAATCTAAAACGTAAAGCATCTACGCAGTCCCATACCAGTGATATGAATCAGGAGCTGAAGTATCAAGGCAGGTTGCAAATAATCGATTCTAACCCGTGCATCTGGCTACAGCTGCACACAGTACGAGTCAGAGTAACTGACAGCCCGAGTCAGAAGAGGAACTAACATGGCAGAAGAACGGGTTAGACCTAACAAGAAGAAACAGACTGTGTGAAGCCAGTAAACATGTACCTTTCAGTCAGATATTAGGGGAGATGACCAGATAAGGAGGCGGCTGCAGACTGAGCCATTTCGGGGAGTCATAAGGATGATTGTGAGCCAATGATACAGCTTAAGTTCTGCCAAGGGCTACAAAAGATTCTGCTGAAACTAAGTGTACAAGGGTGGCTTGAGTAGCTCCAGTTAAGGGGCAAGGCCACATGCAGATGAAGCAAACAATATCAGGGTAGAATAAAATGAGGTTCGATTAGACCCAATTTAAGGGGAAAAATCCGTGGATGAGCTTAGAAGGGATGTGTGCAATGAACAAAGAAAAAGGTTCAGTCACTCAAGAACTACTTAGTGCTAAATTACTACCTATTTATTCCTAAGTACCTAAGTGTTCCGGTGCTAAAAGAGGCAAGCACAAGCTCCCTATGGGATTACATCAGGTGGAATCATGAGTGAGTGGACTTGGTTATAAACAACAGGTACTGGGGTGAGGATACCTCAGAACTCCACTAAGTTTAGCTAGAGCTGAAGTGATGAGAGAAGTCACTGGAAGTTTCAGTAACTCTTACTTCCTCATGTATAAAGCAACCTGATGTGAATCTGGGGGTCCCTTCTCAGAGAACATGTCCAATTACACAGGCAGGAGAGCCATCTTTGTATCTAAGAGAGTCAATATCACTTAGTTCCAGTGAGAAAACGCATAAGCCAAAGTCAAAGACTCAGAAAGGCCCATCAGAACTCCATGGTAGAGACTGAAAGACTGGAGAACATAAAAGCATTAAAAAATGTAATGGACACTAGGGACAAAGTGGAAAGAGAGTGTGGGAGGGGAAGAGCCTAGGAAAGGAATTCGGGGGAAAATTAGAAAAGTAAGACACTTGTGGGACGCAAATAAGGGTTATTATCTGTTGACGAGGATGTGCATAGTATTCTCAACTGGGCTGGACTGAGGTGTACATCATGCTTGGTAAAGTCTCTCTCTATATTCTAAATGATGTATAGCAAATAAATGTATGAATAATAATAATTAATATATAAATTTAATTTTAAAAAAAGCAAGGAACACTAGGAAAATGAAAAATACAGCCATCCATGTGGGTTTCTTTCCAACATTTGAGCAAAACAAAAACAAAAATCTGCAACTATCTATCTATGACTCAGCATGAAAGAAACAAAGCACCTGATCTAAGAGAAAGTCAGTATAGAATAATGCATACAAAAAGCATATTTCTAGCTGCAAACTCCAATCAGCATTTACTACAAATTTTCTTATACTCATCAGTTTTCATTTTAAAAGGTGACAAACCAAAAAGCAACAGCCAAACATGTCATGAAATGAAAATAAAGTAGACAAAAAAAATCCCGAGTTACCGTAAAGTAGAAATTTTATTCTGCATCTCCTGGTTAATTTTTAGTTCTTCTCCTGGCCCACTTTCCTTATGGATGGGCTCCGTGGTCAGACCCGTAACCCAACCTGCAGAGGTGAAGTATAATCAGGCACTATTTGGTGCTGCTAGTGTGAAAAGAGATTTATTACACACAGTGTAGCGGAAACCCCTACACACAAACCCACCCTAGCCCTAGGACTTGTTTAAAAAGTAAGACAAAACTGAAAACAAACAAAAATCAAGCTAGAAAATACTCAAACCTCAGAGGAATTACCCAGCATTTTTTGATACTTTTTTAATGACCTGGAACCATATCATAACACTATAATTAAGAATCTTGCACTTCTTAACAGTTTTTGTTTCCAAGTATGGGATAAATCAAATAATTTAAACAAATTCAAATAGAGCTGCCAAATAAGAACTGCCTTTCAAAATTACTTTCATGGACATTTAAACTCTCATGTGACTACCATGAGAATGTAAAAAATTACCTACTCTCAAGCAAGCAAGTTTGTATAAGCGATGTTCATAGTCCCAAACCTACATTCAATTTCAGTAAATACTTCTCTATAAACTGAAGAATATAATTTAATTTTCAAAGGTACTAGAGACATACTAAACACTCCTAAAATGTAGTATTCAAACATTCACTGTTTTTTATAAATGAACAAGCCTATTCCTCTCTCCTTATTTTGTAACCAGTAAAGTTGTTAATGCTGTGAACAAGAATGATTTATTAGTAATTTTTCAAGTGGCCATCAAAAACAATTTATTAAATTTATATTTTTAGTTACTGGTTCTTTCTCAAACTACCTACTGTCATTTACTTTACCTGAATATGTAGACACCACAATTTCATCATAGCCATCTTTTCCTACACAACCGCCCTGGACAGATGTGACACTTTCAGACAACATCTAAAATAAACGGGACAGCAAACGCTTCATTAAGAAGAAAATCAGACATGCTAAAATGAGCCACAAAACCTATTTACTATCCCCAGACATTCAATATATGAGGGGTCTTTGGAAAGTAAATGGAAAATGTACATTAGGGAAAAACTATGGATAGATTTCAAATATTTTTGCATGAAAATTACTTGAATTTGTTAGAATGCTTTCACTTATTCCACACTTGCGAAAATTATTAAGAAATGAAAGACTCTAGGGCCCAGCAGATGGCATAGCAGTTACATCACTGGACTCTCACGTAGTTGGCTATGGTTTGAGTCCTGGATCCGGAAGCTTAAAACTCACCAGGCATGCATAAATGTGTGGAAAAAATTCTCTAAAAAAAAAACACAAATGACTCTCTTGATTATAGTGTTATGAAAAATTTTAGGCAAAGTTATTTCTCATACAGCTGGCCCAAGTGGCTAAAAGTGAAACTGCTACTTGTTCCTTCTGCCTAAGGATATTTTTGACACTATTCTTTTTTTTTCTTAAGAGCGATTTTTGCTACAGGGTGTGTGCACTTGCTGGAGAGACAGAGAGACAGAACGTGAGAAATCATCCCCCTGCTCCCAGTGGTGATGTCCATGCCACAATCTCTTCTTCTCCATTCTTCTCTTGGGATTTTGGGCGCACACACACACCTAGAATAAGCTTTTTTTTTTTAAGAAGGATTTTTGCTATAGATGCACATGCTCGCTGAAGAGACAGAGGCAGAAAGCAAAAAAATCACATCCCAGGGAGGATGGCCACTCTTCAATCTCTTCTCTTCCATTCTTCTCTCAGATAATCTTGGGATTTTGGGCAAGCACGCACATGTGCCTGGCATGAGTTTTAAGCCGCCAGGTCTAGGACTCAAACTGCAGTTGACTAGCTGGGAGTCCAGCAACATAACCATTATGTCTCCTGCTGACCCCTCTGATACTATTCTTAATCATATAAAGTTTATTCCTAAAAAGTTATTAATAACATTAAAAGAAGGTCTTATTTATGTTACCCGAACAATAAAAGCTACTCCTCTAATGTGTTATTATGCATTAGTGAAACTAAGGCAAAATAGTAATACTTTAAAAATTTATAATAATAATTAAAAAGATAATGAAAAAGTAATTTATTACTCAGCTTGAAGGCAACAGTCTATTATTCAAACACAAGACTAAAGATTATAATATCAAAATAACAACATTTTGAACCAAACACAAGATTTTATTATATTTTCACTTAAAATTCAAACCACCAGTCATCTTTCTAATGAACTGAAAAATACTAAGCATATGTAGTATTCTTTTTAAATGAACTTACTTGATCAAATTGTAGAACAGGCTCATTTGTATTATCAAAACTATATACTTCCACCATTCCGTCATCTCTTCCAACAAGCATATCTTTGACCCCATCACCCACAATGTCATAGCTGTCGATGCACAAAATACCTTTAAAAAAGATGTAAGTTGTAAGTTACTAATAACACTAATAGTTATTGTCAAGTATGTACCAAGTAAGAATGAAAATATGTATATACCAATTCAGAATGGAAGGAAAGAAAAACTGAGCATTGTCAGGCGCCCTTCCTTTTTCCACCCACATCCATGTTTCCAGGGCCTTAACTTTAATCTTCACGGCAATGGCCTCTAGGTTTACATCTCCCTCCAGCTCTGGCTTCTCCACAGAGCGCCACACTCATATATGCAATTCAGCATCTTCTTGTAGACATCTGCATTTCAAACCTCCAAGGCAAGTAAAAGGCTTCATACCCATCTTTACCACACCCCCTCTAAGCTGCTCCTTCTGCAGTCCTCTCCCATCTCAGTAAAGTACACCACCCAGTTGCTTAGACCAAAAATCTAGGCTATATCTCTGAGTCCTTCCTTTTTTCTCACTCCCCATATCAATCCCACTAGCTAATTCTAACTGTCCTACCTCCACAACATATACTGAAGTTGTCTCCTTTTCCTTTCCAGATACTGTTAGTCCATGTTAGTTCAGACTAGGCTACAGCCTAGATAGTTTAAATTCTAACTGCAACAATGACTTCTACCTGGTCGCCATGCTTCTAATTTGACCTTCTCCCCCCAGATTCATTCACCATGCAGTGTATTTTGTTTCAGTAAATTAGATCCTATCATACCCCAACTCAGTTCTCCAGTGGCTTCCCACTACACTTAGTTCAGAATTCCAGCTCTTTCCAAGGTTTACAAGGACCCACCTGATACGGCCCTATTCTCCCTCTCCCATTTCACTTCATGTCATGTTAATGCACTTGGCCACACTGGTCTTCTGGCTGTTCCTCAAATGAATCAAGCTGGTTACTGCCTTAAGTCCTCTCATTTTTCTTCTTCCTGGAACATTCTTTTCCCCTAAATCTTCACATTGTTATCTCATTTTCTTATCAATCAGATCTTAGCTAAAAAACATTTCTTCTGAGTAGCCTTATTTAACCACCCGGTCTAAAAGTAGCCCTCCTCCTCCGTTATCATGCTCTAATACACTGTCCTGTTGTATTTTCTCCAGGGAACTGGGTGAAGCTATCATAAATAGGCATTTGTTTACACTGACTTCTCTAACAAGTATTAATAGAATAAACAGATGAATAAATTTTCTATACATAATAGTCATCTTACAGGACCAGCAGTTAGCGTAATGGCTATGTCGCTGAACTCCCATGTAGCTGGCTGCAGTTCGAGTCTCGGATCCAGTGGCTTAAACTCACGCCAGGCGTGTGTGGGTGCATGTACCCAAGATCCTGAGAGGAGAATGGAGGAGAAGGGACTGCGGCATGGCCATTCCCCCTGGGGGGGGGGTGGTGATTTCTCACTTTCTATCTCTCTGTCTGTCTTTCTGGCAAGCGCACGTGCCCTATAGCAAAAACCTCTCAAAAAAGAAAAAAAAATGCAGCCATTTTGCCATAATAATCATCTTACTACCTACCAAGTCAGCCATAAATTCCTTAGGAAATAGGAATATTCCCTGACCATCTTCTTTGTCTCATACCACATACTCCCAGATTTCCATTAATTCACTACCCTGATTAAAGTGGATTTTAGCATAGAACAATGAATATTAGCCTATGAAGTCTATCTATCCCAAATTACTATTGGCTTTCCTTACTTAAAAACTTATGCCAGGGAACCAGCAGTTAGCATACTGGCTATGTCGCTGGACTCCCAGGTAGTCGACCGTGGTTCGCATCCTGGACCCGGTGGCTTGAAACTCATGCCGGGCGCGTGTGCATGCGTGCCCAAGATCCCGAGAGGAGAATGTAGGAGAAGGGATTGTGGCGTGACCATCCCCCCTGGGGGGGTGATTTCTCGCTTTCTGTCTCTATGTCTCTCTCTGTCTGTCTGGCGAGCGCACGCACCCTATAGCAAAAAAACCTCTCCAAAAAAAGAAAAAAAAAAAAAAAACTTATGCCAAAGGCCAGCAGGTGGCACGGTAGTTAAGGTACTAGACTCTCACATGGCTGACTGCGGTCTGAGTCCCACATTGGTAGTTTGCTTTCTCACTTTCCTTCTCTCTCTGTCTCTGTGTTTCTGGTGAATGCATATACCCTACAGCAAATTTTAAAATAACAATAATACAGGACCAGTAGTAGATGGTGTAATGGTTACATTGCAGGACTCCCATGTAGTTGACTGCAGTTCAAATCCCAGATCCAGTGACTTAAAACATGCCAGGAGCATGTGTGTGTGTGCCCAAAATCCTGAGAGGGGTGGAGGAGAAGAGATTACAGTGTGGCCATCCCCCCAGGGGGTGATTTCTCGCTTCTGTCTGTCTCTGTCTCTCCAGCGAGGGCATGCATGCTATAGCAAAAATCTCTCTAAAAGAAAATTAAATAAATAAAAATAAAAAATAAAATTAAATAATTATTTAATAAAAAAAATTATGCCAATCATCTGATAGACCTGATACTAAACAAATGGTAGACAGAGGCAGCTTGATGATTGCTAAGTCTGCTACAGAAAATGAACAAATAAAACAGGATTAAATAAACCATAATCACTGATTTCAGAATCTGAACTCTGTCAAAAGCATACCCCCTCTTTTTTTCTCATTTCGAATTTCCCACTTGTGTATTGGTTTGGATGTGGTGATCTGAATAAGTCCAAGTTTTCCATCTGATGTTCCAAACACAAGGTCTTCTCCAGAGTCACCTAGTTACAGGTCAAAATCAACGTATTAGATTTAACCAACAATTCATAATCTCTCTTTTAAATTAAAATATTTTCATGTGAAGAATCTCATTTAAAAATATGATAAACACACAGATAATTTGATCTGGGAGAATGATGATATTCATAGAATCTTATAAAAGTAAGAGATAAGACCCTTCCCTATCATCTAATTTCAAGATGAAGAAACTGAAAATTCTAAAGTTCAATAATTCATTACTGTGAGTTACCAGCAAGTAGAAGTATCTCAATTCCAGTTCGTGTTTTTCCTACAATTTCTCATTTTCACTTAGTATTTTTATAAACACATAGCTTATTGTGAAAACAATATTCGGATTACCTCCATTTCCACTGTGTAGAGCTAGGACAGTAGGTGGGCCAGGAACTTCAATTTCATACATTACATCAGATCCCTGAAGAACAAGTATTTAAAAACAGAAACTGAAGACAAATATAAAATAAGCATTCATGGATAACATCAATATTCACATATCATACTTGTAATAACGTCTAAAATTAAGCGGCTGAAAAAAATTAGGCCAGGATGGTTCATTTGCATCTGTTAGCAAGTTCACACATGTTAACTCACTTGAAAATAAAATAAATATAAAGTGTAAAGTGAAAATAAAATATATATAAAGTGTAAATATATATAAAATGTTAATAAGTTTGCACGTTAACTCATCTGAAAATAAAATATATATAAAGAGAAATGATTTATATCAGTCTCCACTTTAAATAATTTCCATTTAAAATATGTTATTTATCTAAAAATTTGACACTGGTAAGTTTTCCTGTCAAAACTCTCCAGAAATAAGTAATTTCTTCTGTCCCCTCCAGTGCCAACTGGAGGATTTTAGCATCAAGGACATTCAAACATTTAAACAGACCCAAAGATACTTCCTAAAAAAATGTTGGCCTTCCCTCTATGTATTACCAAAGCATACTCCTGTTAGAGGCAGGATGATCTATTTAGATAAGAAAATAAGTAAGGTTCTTCTACTTATCATTTTTTTCAGTGTTGCCCTTAGCAATGCTTGCCAATCAATGCATAGTATGTGTGCAGTTATGAAAGAATGGGGCAGCCCAGCTACGATGGCACAGGTGGTAGGGCACTGCTATGCAATACTGGAGCTGCACAGGAGGACTGGGTTCACACCCCAGATCACCCTGATCATCACAGATGCACCTGTGATCCTGGCTGGTGAGAAGGGTACATGGCGAAACCCTATCAATAGTACCTATCCGTGTGTGTGTGTGTGTGTGTCTGTGTGTGTGTTTCTTTCTCTCTCATAAAAAAAAAAAAAAAATTTTTAAATGAGATACAAGTACTTTTACTCATCCGAAAAAAAAAATCCAAGATAATGAGTCAATGAAAACATAACATATAAAATTACAGTCAACATGGCATACTATTTTTCAAAAAACATGTATCAAGGCCAGCAGGTAACACAGTGGTTGGGGCGCTGGACTCAGACATGGCAGGGACTGCAGTTCAAATCCTTGCTTGCTTTCTCATTTCCTCTCTCTGGTCAAATTTAAAAAATAATAATAATAATAAATAAAGTTAAATAACTCTAAAATTTAAAAACATAGTATTTACAATATAGGAGAACAATATACTTTATCTTTTATTAAAAATATCTTAAACTGGGATCAGCAGATGGCATAATGGTTATGTCGCAGGACTCCCAAGCAGGTGATCACAGTTCAAGTCCTGGACCCAGTGGCTTGAAATTCACATAGCATCACCATCCCGCTGGGGGTGATTTCTCACTTTCCCTCTTTCTCTCTGTCTCTCCAGTGAGCACACACAACCTATAGCAAAAATCTTTCTTTAAAAAAAAAAAAAAAAAACCTATATTGGGACTAGCAGGTGGCATAGTGATTAAGACAATAGACTCCTGCATGGTCAACTGTGGTTCAAGTCCCAGACCTGGCAACTTGAAACTCATGCCAGGGCACAGGTGCACCGTACATGCTCAGGTTGACCTGGAATCCAAACCCGGAGTTCCAGTGTGGCTTCAGTATCACATGATGGCCCCTACCACCTGTGCTATTGCAGTGGAGCCCACAGACAAGCTCTTTGACTACATCAACTATCATCCTGAGTTTCTGATTCAATTAGTCCACTGGTTATATGCTATTTACATTAAAACTTTAAGTGTCCTGTAGAACGTATGTGTCCATTTTATTAAAAGTCACTCTTAAGAATACACAGTAATAACAATGACCTGAAGCAGTTCTGTTAGCCAATTATGGTTTTTACAAGGAACATAGGACACCAAAATGATTGTTCCTTCTATCACTTACTTGTCTAACAAATATGTGCTGACTGCTGACTTTATTCTACACCTGGTCCTAAACACTGAATAAACTTATATATAACACCCTCTCTGAAACATCATTTCTTCCTTTGATTTCTGGGG
>NW_006159859.1:4016878-4086204 GCF_000334495.1 Tupaia belangeri chinensis
ACATAATGGAAGAAGAAAGAAAAAAAAAAAACTGGGAAAGGTTTTTTTCAACAAAAGAACCCCATTCTGATTGTACTAGCTCAGAAACTGTGTGTGTGTGGAGTACCTTTTTTCTTCCATATATGACCATCTCAAAACTTGCAAAAGATCTTAACATTTTTGCCTCAAGTTTAAAAAATAATTAATAATTAATGAATGAATTAAACATATCTCTAGGTAAAATTTTATGTAGGACATTTAAAGTAGTAATGATTGAAGCAATTTATCTGAAGTATACAATGTTCATCAATATTCATTTACCTAAAGTTAAGATAAGTATGAAACGTAAATCGCAACCTGTAACACTCTGAGCACTCTGTCCTGGCAAGCCAGCACGGGTGTGATGCGTGGTACTCTTTCCACTGGAAGGCAGATGACATCATTGATCTTGTCCCCAGAAAGGTAGTAGTGTTGGTCTTTGCAGTCACAATAATGGTTATAGATGTAACTTGCACTGAGAAAGAGGTCTGAGCCAGAAATGTGCCTGAGAATATTAAAATAGTAACTTAAAACATCCATATTTTTTGAAAGAGCACAGATAATTCCCCAGTTTTTTGTAGAGAGGAAAACAAAATGGTTTACTTATAAACAGTTTACTACCATTTTATCACAGATAAGGAACACAATTTTTTTTTCTCGGTTTCCCCATTTAATTTCTAACGTTTTCAGTATAACAGTTTTCATTTTTGAAAACTGAAAATTAGGACTTTTTTTTTTTTTTAAGGTTTTTGCCATAGGGCACATGTGCTTGCCAGAGACAGGGAACATGAGAGGGAAAGTGAGAAATCATCCTCTCAGGTGGATGACCATGCCATAATCCCTTCTCCATTCTTCTCTTGAGATTTTAGAGACACGCACACACATGCCTGGTATGGTTTTCAAGCTGCCAGGTCTGAGACTTGAACCATAGTCGGCCATGTAGGAGTCCAGCACCTTACCTACCACGCCACCTGCCGACCCTGAAAATGAGGATTTTAAAGCTTCAGATTTCTCAAGAAAAACTAAACTCAGAAAAACTGAAAACAAACACAAGATAGTGATAATTGGCTTGTCTATATATGGAGACAAAAAGTAACTTTTTAAACATGTGTATGAGGTACTAAGCACTGTCTTCAGTGATTTACATGGTTACCTCAATTAATCCTCATACCCCTATACCCTAGGAGCCATTATTATCTCTGTCTGCATGAATATGAAATGTTATGTAACTTGCCCAGCAACCCAAAAGTACTAAGTAATGGGGTGGACTACAACTCAGCTGGTTTTCCACTCTGGAGTTCATTTTCTTTCTGCTATACCACATTGCTTGGGAAAGCTCACCTAAAGTAAACTTAGTTTAAACTAAATGATAAATGGTGAAAAAGCTATTTCCTTAGAAATTTACCTTGAAAAAGGATGAAAATAAGTGCATTTAAAAGTATATTTAACAAAATTTTGATAATAATCACAACTATGTTCTTTCTAATTCTTAGACTGAATCAACTTTTCATGTGAGGTGGAGCTGAATTTTTTAAAAGTTTATTTATTTATCCTTTCCGTGAATGAGAGAGAGAGAGACAGCACCCATAACAGGGTCTGCCACAATGCATCCCCTGCCTCAGCTAAAGTTTTATAGTCCAAATATCAGGAAACAAGCTATACATCATAAGGAATTATGTAAATAGCTGTGCATTATACAGAACTGAAGAATCTGGCTGCTTGTACAACTTGGCTACATCAGATTCAAATGAAGAACTGTAAACCCACACACACACACACACACACACACACACACACCCCTACCCCCAGTTATTCTGATTTAATAATCATGAGATGGGATAAGGAATCAATCGTTTAAGCTTTGCATGGTTCTCCTAAGTAGCAGATTTGAGAAACACGGAACCAGAGTGAATTCTGATCCCCTTTCCAGCCCCCATGATTTAAAACTAAAATTTTAATTGCAAACTTTCACATATTAGGAAGCTATGTTTACATGAGAGTCTTACTGATTCACCTGAAATTATACCCTATCAGTAGTCACCGACTTTGATTACTAGCTTTTTAACATGAGGATGCTTCCTCTAAACCAGAACTACCTAAGACAGGCAAGGAAGAGGAACCTATATATTTGGAGATTTCTTTCACTTTTTTTCTTTATATCTTAATCATGAATCTAAACAACCATATATTTAAAAATGAATACATAAATACTATAAAGTTTTTACAAAGAAAACAACAATTAAACAGCTGAAACAAATCAGTTTTGTATGGAGTCTAGGTCAAATTAAGCTTCTGACTAATAAAATACCCTTTGTCATTTTGATTTCTCTGAAAAGCCTATTAACATATGATACATAGGGTCACCTGGGGGTACGGTGATTAAAGCAGCTAGGTGTCACAGTAAACCCCCCCACACACACACACACACAGACACAGACACACACACACACACCCCTACCCCCAGTTATTCTGATTTAATAATCATGAGATGGGATAAGGAATCAATCGTTTAAGCTTTGCATGGTTCTCCTAAGTAGCAGATTTGAGAAACACGGAACCAGAGTGAATTCTGATCCCCTTTCCAGCCCCCATGATTTAAAACTAAAATTTTAATTGCAAACTTTCACATATTAGGAAGCTATGTTTACATGAGAGTCTTACTGATTCACCTGAAATTATACCCTATCAGTAGTCACCGACTTTGATTACTAGCTTTTTAACATGAGGATGCTTCCTCTAAACCAGAACTACCTAAGACAGGCAAGGAAGAGGAACCTATATATTTGGAGATTTCTTTCACTTTTTTTCTTTATATCTTAATCATGAATCTAAACAACCATATATTTAAAAATGAATACATAAATACTATAAAGTTTTTACAAAGAAAACAACAATTAAACAGCTGAAACAAATCAGTTTTGTATGGAGTCTAGGTCAAATTAAGCTTCTGACTAATAAAATACCCTTTGTCATTTTGATTTCTCTGAAAAGCCTATTAACATATGATACATAGGGTCACCTGGGGGTACGGTGATTAAAGCAGCTAGGTGTCACAGTGCAAATTGTGTAATTTGAGTCCCTGATGACAAAGCTAGAAAAACATGCCAGGTACATGTATGTACATGCCCAAAGTCCCAAAAGAAGAAATGGAGGAGAAGGGATTGCAGCATGACCATCCTCATGGGGGAGTGATTTCTCACTTTCACTTTCCCTCTCTGTCTCTTTCCACACATACCCCCTAGCAAATTAAAAACATGAAAAGATATGAAACTTAATCAGAACCTCATATTATAAATGGATATGAAAAACTTTTAAAAGAGAAACAAAAACATACATAGCTTTAATGCTTTCAGTGAGGTTTGTTTCAAAAGAGAGGAACTGTTTTCCTCTCTTGGTAAAACCTCTAACTTCAGATCCTGCAGCAGTAAAAATTTTCTCCTGAGGTGTGTTAAGAACCCCTCCTAATTCCAGCCTTGAGATCTTCTGGCCTGGTAAAGTCTTGAACACTGCCTGCAAAAATCATTCAGGACAAAAAGTAAGTACACAAGTGATTTTGCTGTATGCATTTTCCTTTACCATGAAACGTGCTATGCCTTTAAACTAACACAATATTTAAGTTCCACTATATACAAACACCTTTAGATAAAAATCTATTTACTTTTGTGGGTATCCTGGGTTTTGGTTAAATACCCTAAAATTTTGGGATATCCCCACATATATTTTAAAGACATCATTTTTTTTTTTTTTGGAGAGGTTTTCACTATAGGGCGCATGCGCTCGCCAGACAGACAGAGACATAGAGACAGAAAGCGAGAAACCACCCCCCAGGGGGGATGGTCACACCGCAATCCCTTCTCCTCCATTCTCCTCTCGGGATCTTGGGCACGTATGCACACGCGCCCAGCATGAGTTTTAAGCCACTGGGTCCAGGACGCATACCGTGGTCGACTACATGGGAGTCCAGCAACATAGCCATTATGCTAACTGCTGGTTCCCAAGACATCATTAAAGTCTAAATCCTTGCAACTCAAAGTTAGATTCACTAAGTAGCACTATTAGACATCACTAAATTTATTAAAAAGGCAAAATTTCTGGCTCTACCCCCTTTTCTACTGTAAGATCATCTACATTTTAACCAGATTCCCCCAGCTGATTCCAATACACATATTAAAGTTTAAGAAGTACTGATTTAGAAAATGCTCCTATGGACACAGAAGTTCACTTGGCAAATTCTTGAATTAAGCCCAGTGGACATGTTTTCACACTTCAATCATCTTTTTAAAATGAATCTCTCTTGGCTTCTTCATAATTTTTATAAATTTCAGTAGGAAAGGAATTCAGGATTTACTGAAAATGCAAAAATATAACCTAATCCCTATAATCATGTCTCTATTTAACAACAAACAACTTTTTTTCTGATTATTTTCTATTTTGTTATTTGCATAGTTCCATCCCCTTCTCTCCATCCCACCTTCATGACTTTATATATAGAAAACAAAATATCTGAGAGGATGTATCAATAATAAAACATTGGGTTTCTGATCGTTTTCATTCTCCTCGGATTTTGGTAGATTCCACACAGCAAATAATGAATATCAAAGTCTACTTCTCAGACCTACCACCTGTAAGCTATGACCACGAATATGATGATATAACAGTAATCACTTCCTTGGTTAGGCTACATTAAGTGGAAAAGGTGATGGGATGGTTACCTCCATGGTTTCATTATATTAAATGCCTGGTCCATCTTGGTGGACTAAAGAGATCATCCTTTGGCCTTGAAGAATTAGGTTACTATGCTGTGAAAGGACCACATGGCTTAGAGCAGCCCCTTCTCACAGACAGCGATAAAGCAGGGATCTCAGTCCTACAATAGCAGGAACTGAATTCTGCCAACAACCGCATAAGCTTGGAATAGAACCTAAGCTATCTGTGGAAAGGAACATAAGTCTAGCTGACATCTAAACTGCAGCCATCTGAATATTTAATTAAGCCCAGACTCCTGACCTATAGAAATTATGAGATAATAAATATATGTTCTGTAAGTCTCTAAATTTGAGGGACTTACAGAACATGGCATAGAAAACTAATACACCATGATTCAATACCAAAGGCACTCTCCAACTAGCTAGCAATGATTCTTATGCCACCTGCAGTGTCACACTTCACATAACCATTTCCCCCATGACCCATTTCCCAGTCTGTTTTTTAGGACATTTTTAACCTAGGAGTATTCAGGAAGTATTCTCTTTTAGAAAAAAAAAAGCTATACTAACCACTGCTTCTCCTTTCTTCATGCCAAAGCACGTAACTACCCCATCATGATCTCCAACAACCACCTGCAATACATTGAAGAGAATATAAAATCACTGTTACTATGCCCTAGGAATTGTGTTTGGGGAAACAAAGGTAGAGATCAGAAAATGTAGAAAAAAGATAATCCTACAAAGAATAAAAAAGACAAAAACAGCAGGCTATGAGAGTTTTCCAACAGATTATCAAGTAAGGTTGTAGCTGACCCATGTAAACCTTTTTATTGGGAAAAAATATACTACAGTCAATATTGGGAAGATACGTGTAACTCAAAGAACCAGTAATCTCAAATAGCAGTTATTGGATGCCATACAATAATGCAGGGAAAAGGCAGACCAATGGATTCTAATAAAGCAAAGTATAAAAGGTTCATCCATATATAATAGTTTCAGATTCCATACTGCAACTTACACTTAGGAAACTACTTGTCACATTTAGACGTAGAATCAAATAAGAAGAGCCTTAACTATTGGGAAACGCTATTTACTCTTTCCTATGTTCAACTATGTATTCCAAACTGGATCTTCATTTATTTCAACCAAAACATTTGAAAGGTCTTCAAAAGTTCACAGAAAATATGTATTGTGAAAAACCTATGCAGAAATATCAACATTTTTTCACACCAATAGAAAGTTGTAGTTTAATTCCATTTTCCACAAACTGTTTGAAGTCCCTTCATATCACAACAGACTGAATGCAGAAAGTTAAATATAAGGATCCTCAGCCTTTGCTTATCCCAGACAGCAAGGAATTGGCAAAAATGTAACATAATGATATCATTCTCAATAATTTCTTTGAAAAAAAGCATTATTTTTCAGAGAAATATTTATATAAACAAGTAATGGGCTTATTAGGTTTTTAAAAAGAATACATATTTTAATCACTTCTCAGTTTTAATTTTAATACAGTTAAGTATTGACAGAAATAGCCTACATAAACAAAAGTTCTTTGGATTCTCAATAATTTCAGTGTGTAAAGGGGTCTCGAGACTAAAACCCAAAAGTCTGAGAAGTGCTGGTCTAATACACTTCATAATAAATGACAATCGAAACTTTTTAAAAAATAATTATTTATTTATTTGCTTTCATTTGTTATTATTATTTTCTTAATTTGACCAGAGAGAGAGAGAGGAAAAGTGAGAAAGCAAGACGCCAGGGCTGGGACTCAAACAGCAATCAGTTGTGTGGGAATTTAGCACCTTTAATCACCATGTCACCTGCTGGCCCCAACAATCAAATCTTTTGATTTATCTTGATAAAATGTTAATATATCAAAATAAAGTATTTATTTTGCAACTAGTAAAATATCCTACTAATTTACTAAAAAGTTCAGTTGTTTTGTGGAAATCAAAGGATCACTATTCCTATAAAACTAATTGAAAGCGGCCCTGCTGTGCTGCTAAGACACTGCTGTGCAGGCTGGAACCTCATGCAGTGACATGCTCCTATAACCCTGGCAACTCAGAAGATGGAGGTGGACAGACCAAAAGCTTGAGCCTGACCTGGGAAACACAGCGAGACTCTGCCTTAAATAAAGAAGAACCGCATGGTGGTTGGGGTGCTGGACTTCCATCTGGCTAACCACAGTTTCAATCTTAGATCTGGTGGCTTTCTCACCTTTTCTCTCTCTGTCTCTCTCTCTGGTAAGTGCATGTGCCCTATAGCAAACCTAAAGTAATAACAAATTAAATAAATAAATGTGAATAACTGAGTATGACCGTACATAGCTAGAGTCCCAGCTGGGAAGTTGAGTCAGGAGGATTGCAACTGCAAGTCCCTGTCTTAGAGGAAAAAAAAGGTGAGGGTGGCACTGACCCCACAGTGTTAATCTCTATGCATAGGAAGCCAGATCCCACATGGCTGACTGTGGTTTCAATCTCAGCTCCAGCAGCTTAATCAATACTCTGGGCATGTGTGCACACATGACCCAAATCCTGACAGGATGGAGATATGGAGGTAAACGGTCTGCAGTATGGCCATGCCTCTTGAAAGGTGTTGCTTGCTCTCTCTCTCTGGCATGTGCACATGCCCCTGGCAACCAAAAAAAAAAAAAAAAGATAATTCGAAAATAACTCAATACTGTTAGTTGAATGAAAAGTCCAACATCAAAAGACATAATGACTCTTAAAGCCATGAGAAGGTTTAAAGAAAGTGTTTTCTCTATCTCCTCTTGCACTATTTCTTCTTCCATATATATTTATAATCTGGTACACACAGTGTGAAATTCTTACCAAAAAAAAATGGAGAATAGCTCTTAAGTTTGTTTACCCTATTTACTAATTGTATGCATTAATTTTAACATCCAAGAAAATTACTGTATGTAAATGTGCCTTGACATTTTAACTTCTGTTCAAATTAGAAGAAATTATTTCTAACACTAGCAAGTGTAAATAATTCTTTACCAATAATGAAGGAAATAGGAGCCACTCTGCCCGAGCAAGGAAGAAGTGCAGAAATCAGTGGTGTACAATACCTTTTGAGTAGCTCTATGTTTTGATGCAGGAAGGAGCTTCATAGTCTTCTGAGAGGTCACTCCCACCTAAGAAAACACACCAGAGGCTAGTGAATGCTTTCTGACACACTACCATTTGAAGTTATTACTTCGAGGATAAAATGACCAGCAGATTCAGATCATAGGAGCCTTTTTTTGTTTATAATTACTGATGTAACTATTATTATCAGCAGTGAAATAACTTTCAAATGAAATATATCACAGAAGTTAGAATATAGGAAACAACCAAAAACAGTAAACTGCACCCTATAAAATTGTCAGGCCAAACATAATTATGTGACATTCCTGGTAAGGTGCTTCATGAAAAAAAGAATTTAAAGCCTCTTATTCCAGTTTCATACTGTTGTTGAAGATGTTTTATAAAGTGCCTAAAACTCTTTGGAAATATAGGCTGACTCTGTGGCACAATGGTAACTCTGCTTGAGAGCGGCTGGATACCACATGGTGACCATGGTTGGAATTTCCGGCCCAGCCAGCCTGAAACATGCTGTTACATGTGGGAATGCCAAAGATCTAACAGGACGGAGAAAGGGGACTGTGGTGTGACCATACCCTGTAGAAGTTATCTCTCTCATATTAAAAAAAAAAAAATCTTTGGAAATTAATTAAGGAATAAAAAAGATCTTTGGAAATTAATTAAGTCGCTAAAATGTCAACACGCTGATGGCAATAACATCCAGTCTAAGTGATGGTGAAGATTATTTTACAAAGGGTATAGAGAATGATAACAGATGCTTTGTACAACAGGAAACTGTCACTGGGGGGGTACAGCTAGGGGGAGGAGGATGGGAATAATGGGAGAGAAGCTGGAGAAAACATAGATGATGGAAGAACTTGCATATAGTATAGACACATGACTATTCCACATTTCAGGGAGCATTATAAGTTTAAATAATGTGTGCAGAGTTGTATATATGAAACATCTAGCAAGTGAAGTAAAAGCTGGCATGGTGGGGTGAAGCTGGAGATCAGTAAGTAGCCCAATTAAAAGGGTATTTCAATCATCCAAGCAAGAAAAACTGAGAACCAAACTGAAGGTAATAGAGGAGGAAAATGGGCCAGATTCAAGAAATATATAGGAGATAAAAGCAAAAAAAGGCCAGATGGTGATGCAGCAGTAAGTGGTAACTGCTCCCAAGACAATCCTACATGGGAAGATTTCCAGTTCAGTTCTTCAGTCTTCCCACCAAATAGGCTGGGGCTGGGGTGGATTGTGGCATCCCAACCCTGTGGGGGTACTCTCTCTCTCTCATTCATGGGCCTTATGAACAAAGGGATTTTTAAAAAATAAAAAATAAAAAATAAGCAGCAAGATGCGGTAACCTGTTAGGCAAGATACTAAGGTGGGAAGTACCTAGATAACCCCCAGGGAAACTGACCAAGTAAACGATTGCACCAGTAGCCAAAACAGGATGGCTGAAAGAGGAGAATGGAGCATTGCGAGGCGATTCTAAAAAGGATGGAAGAAATCCTGGAAGACACACCAGCTCTGGAGTCCGGGACTTTGATTCGAATAGCATCTCTAATATTAGCTGTTAAGCAAATTATTTACCATATCTGTGCCCCTGGATCCTCACACTTACAGTACCTACTTTGAACATCTGCATGAGGATTAAATGTTCATGTGTGCTCTTCTCTTCGAATAAACTACGGCTGATGCTCTATGCAGGGTCGTAGCTTATGATCTGGCTGGTGCAGTCCAGCTCTCAGTAAGAACCAGCGTCTAGCGCTGCGGAGAAGGGAGCAGGTAGCGATGGAGATTCAGGACTCAGGGGCCCACAGGTAGCTGCGGGCGGCCGGGAGGAGGTGAAGGACCTTGAGAGTAATCCGGTATGGGCCCGCGCCGGGGCATTCCGAGCATCCTCAGGACCCGCGGGCAGCAGCACTGAGGGACATGTGTCGCTTCTCCGCAAGTCGCCGCAGCCCGTCACAGGCCAGCCCGAGCTGCCTGCCACAGGGATGCCAGGAGGGCAGCGCCCAGCTCGGCTCCTTCGCCCGGCATCCGCTCCCGGAGACCCCACTGACGCCACCGCGAAGAACGAATCTCTCAGGGAGCGCGTTCGCCCAGCGCGGCGCCCGCCCCACCCCTCGGGTATACCTGTAAGTAATCCGTTCGGTTTAAAACCAGTTCCATGACGGCAGCACGGACGCGCCGGGCAGCGCAGGGCAGAAACAGGAAGGTCAGAAACTGCAGGCCCTCCGGCCTCGCGCTCCGCCAGGCAGGACGCCCGGGTCCGCTCCTACCCACAACCCCAGCTAAGCCGCCCCGGCCGGGGCAAGGGATGCACAGGCGGGGCGTCAGGGCAGCGGCCTTCGGCGTGACGTCACCACGCTCCAGCGAGTGGCCCCGAGATGAAAGTGAGGCCCCGCCCCGCCCCGATGGACCGCCCCCCCGCAGCCGCCTGCTCCAATCAGGGGCGGAGAGGAACGAAGGCCTCGGTCGGCGAGACCCGGGAAGGACGGTTGCCAGAGAGACCAGAGACGCGGTCCTGCCTCCAGCCTCGCTGCAGCCCAGACTGTGTAGAGAGCCAGGGTGGATTCTGACCTGTTTCACTCTGACACTGGGAAGCGTCCCACGAAGGATTAGGCTCCATCATTATAGACGTCACCTTACAGTAGAAATTCACCTTTTGGCCTTAGGGTCCGTTTACAGAACTCTTAAATTAGAACTCCAAAGAATTTTGTTTGTATATGTTATCTACTGATGCATACTGTAATTAGGCATTGCGGCTGACATTTTTCATTTTAAGAAATCTTATGACATAAATATATTAATGAAAATATAGTTTTAAAAATTAAATTGTAAAATAGCATTGTGTGCAAATCTTTTCTTTTTTTTTTTTTTAACTTTCTGTCAGCGGGCACGTGCACTCGCAGGGAAGGAGTGGAGGGTGAAAAATCAACCCCCATGCTTCCATTGGGGATGGCCACTACAATGCCAATACCTTTTCATCCATTTCTCCCTCTCTTCTCCTTCCTGGAATTTTGGACACACTCAGAGAGAGGGAAAGTGAGAAATTACCTACCCACAGGGATAGTCACAACACAATCTCTTTTCTTCCATTCTCCTCTTGGAATTTTGGGTACACATATATGCACGTGGAGGATTTTCAGGCTGCCAGGTCTGGGCCTCGAACCTGGTAGTCTGCCATGTGGGATTCAGTCACTTTAACTCCATGCCACCTGCTGGCTCCTGATATTGAATTTTTATAAAACTTAATATTTACAAGATTATAAGAATTATGTGTTCGACTCTGCAGTTTCCAGAACAGGCATTCCATTTTCCCACTGACTACAGGGTTCTAATAAAGAGGGCTGTCTAAGGGTTGGGCATCATCTGTTTCCCTTGTGGAGTTCTGGCAATGCATGGCAGCAACCTAAAAAGAAAAAATAATAAAATAATAAGATATCGAACTCATTACTATATTTTTGCATTGTAACAAGTAAACCATCAAAATATTGATAACCCAGTGAGGTGAGAAGAAATTGTCATTTTAAAAATTAACTTTGGAGGCGATCAGCAGATGGATTAATGGTTACATCACAGGATTCCCACGTTGTCAAACATGGTTCGAGTCCCAGACCTGGATGGCCACCCCATAATCCCTTCTCCTCCCTTTTCCTCTTAGGATCTTGGGCATGCACACACACTCGTCGCGATTTTCAAGCCACCAGGTCCAAGACTTGAATCAGGGTTGACCATGTGGGAGTTCAGCAACGTAACCACCACACCATCTGCTGGTCCCTACCCATTTCATTTTTTGTACCTAAGAAAGGGATGTGATTTATTATTTTTTAAAGTACTACATTTTGCTTCTAAATAATCAGCAGAGGTTCAAATTACTAATTTTAAGCACTTCTCAAATAATTAACAAGGGTCTTATCACAATTAAAAAAACATTAAATTAGATGAAATTTGCTCTAACAATATTTTCTCTTCTTAGACATTTCTATTTAATTTGCTAGAAAGAACATGTACTTACCCAAAGGGGAGGAGTGAGAAAGCCCCTCCAATGGGGGATGATCATGCCCCAATCCCGACTCCTCCATTTTCCCCTCATTTAGGGATTTTGTACACTTGTACACATGCGCCTGGAATGTCTTTCAAGACACCAGGTCTGGAACTTGAGCCATTTGGTTGGCCATCTGGGATCCAGCTAACTTAACCACCATACCACTGGTTGACCCAGACAAGTTTTAAGGTACTAAAGACATTGTAGTGGTCTACATAAAACTCAAAAAGATGACCACATTTCAGAAGTGGCAAAGACCATCCTGAGACCAATTTGAAGAATTATCATAAACTTCAATAACTGGCAGCCTTATTATAGTATTAGACAACCATTACGAGCCTAAGCTAAACAGTTTATGACTAAAAATATCATCAAAAGGAATTTAAATAAAGCTAAAACCACCAGTACAGTTAGCTGTAGTCAGTTGAGTGCCTGAGTTATGAAGATAATATTAGTTTCCACTAACATGTGGGACGAATTTGGGAATTCTCAAAATCTTGTTTGAAAAGGAAAAAAATTCATAGATACCCAGTTTATAATAGACTGATTAACAAAACAACAAAAAAAGAATGGGCAGGTAGGTAGTGTGATGGTTAAGATGCTGGGCTCCCACACAGTTGATTGCAGTTGGAGTCCTGGACATGCCAGGCCTACTTTCTCACTCCCCCTCCCCACCCCGTCTCTCTCCGGTCAAATTAAATCATAATAATAAATAAAATTAAGCAAATAAACGATTCTTTAAGAAATAAGACAGAGAAAGACGTTGTCTTTGATGATAATATCAACCCCCTGAAACACCTCTATGACCCCAGGTGCCAGGAAAATAACCCTGAAACATAACTTTGATGTAACATAGCCCTCTTTGACTGAACCAGTTACGAAAACCGGAACAGTTAAGTGATTTGTCCCTGGCTACATAATAACTATGTGGCTTCAATTCTCTTTAGGACTTGTTCATAAGACAATTTACCTTCCCACTTACCAAACCTGCTTTTCTTTTCTTTTTTTTTTCTTAAGAATTAGATGTATTATTATTATTATTTAATTTGCTATAAGGCAAGTGCGCCCACCAGAGAGACAGAGGGGGAGAAAGGGAAACTAAGAAAGCAAGCTAGCTGCCAGGTCCAGGACTCAAACCGTGGTCAGCCATATGGGAGACAGGCACGTTATCCACCATGCCACCTGCTGGCCCACCAAAGCTGCTTTCATTTGATTTACACATTTGAAATACTAGATATGGTAGTTACCCTAAATTTGCTTTCAGTACTAACAGCATAGAAACGTCACTTCTAAGTTTTTATCGTGCCCAGAACATTTTGAAGACACTGGATACCATTTTTCACAGTCTCCTAATTTATTTCAAGTTTCTGATTCCAAGCTGCTCAACAGATTGTAAAATTCCATTGAGTCGAGGGTGTCCGACCAGTTTAATACAGCAGGCTCTTACTGACATAGTACAGTACCAGACTTTTTAAACAGTAACCCTGAGAAGCAGTAGGAAGGGTGTCTTATCTCCCTTAGCTTATCTCAGAAAAGAACTAAGAACAGCAAAGGGTCCAAAAGTAAGAGATGTCACAAGGAGCGTCACAGGACTTTGGCGATCCCTGTATTACCTGTAAGTTCCAAAATGTCTTTTTTAGAGAAATCTTTTTTGGTCCCATTGGAATGCTCCCTTCCCAGAGTTGCCCCCACGGATTTCTCTGAGCTTTGCATTTCTAAATGAATCTGAGCAAGGACTAGATCCAGAGTTGCCTTTTACGTCAGAGGAAGTATTGATTCTGACAGCAGTCCCCTCACCCAATCCTCATCTGGTGCCAGTGCCACCACATTAATACTTTATGTCTCAGGGTGGCTTCCCTAGAGACAAACCTAACAAGATCTGATTTGTTGAGGAATTGCTCTCAGGAGAAATGGAGGAAAGAAAACAGGAAAAGGCAGTGAATACACTGGACAAAGATTCCATCTAGCCTAAAACTGGCTTCAGCCTAATCCTTTCAGGAGATGGGAACATGAATGCTCCTAAAAGTTAGACTCAACTTGAGACAGGGGCCAACCTTCCATGCGCCTGGCCTAGTCAGTCATTAGCCATGGGGAGGAGGTGGCTTACATGCAGGCAAGGCTGCTTCCTCTCTGGCAAGGGCAAGTCTCTGGAGAAGTGCTTAGCTGAGCACTGTTGCGGGTAGCCGGGAGACAGGTGTGCTGGCCAGGGCAGAAGGACCTGGCCAGGGCATCAATAACATTAATAGTTCCCACCTACCTTGTCATCACTCCTTCACTCAGGATAAAGATGAACCATTAAAACTTCGCAGGGTTATACAAGCGTAGTAAATAAAGAGAAACAACTTATATTAACAGTTGTGCAATTGTGGGGGGCCTGGACAAAAATGAAATTATTGTATGTATCTCCAGACCTTTCTGATCAGCAGATCCCAAGGATCCTACCTTGAAAGTCACAGCTGAATCTGCTACTTCTCTTTCTTTTCCTTTAAAAAAATTATTTAATTTCATTTAATTTGACCAGAGAGGGGGGGAGAGAGAGAGAAAGTGAGTTAAGCAAGCCATCAGGTCTGGGACCTGAACCATGGTCAGCCATGTAGGAGTCCAGCACTCCCAACCACCACGCCACCTGCTGGCTCTTTTTTTTATTCAAACAATTATTTAATTTGTTGAGGTCCAAGGGCTCAAATCATTGTTGGCCATGTGGGTGTCCAGCACCTTCACCACCATGCCACCAGCCAGCCCCTATTATTATTTTTTAATTTGCCATAGGGCACGCATGCTCATCAGAGAGAGACAGAGAGAAAAAGAGAGAAAGAGACGAAAAGTGAGAAAGAGAATTGCTAGGTTTGGGACTTGAACTGCAGTTGGCCATGTGGGAGTCCAACATCTTAACCACCATGCCACCTGCTGGCCCCAAATCTGCCACTTTTTCATTCAGCATCTTTTCAATTCCAATTAGGAAGATTACTAAATATTCTGTTCGTCAGCTACAAGCAAACATTTTCACTCACACTTGGCATCCTAGACAAAACTGTGAAACTGAAAGTATCATCCACTATGAAAACTCCATATTGTTACTGTTCAACATACACTGCAGTAACATGTGACAATGAAAAATTCAAAATTTTATTCAATTCTGGGACATGACATAAAATACATAAAATCTGAAAAATGTTTAAGACAAATACTACTAGCATAGCACAAAAATTAATGAAATATTCTACAAGGGTAGCCAATAAAAGTATATAGTTCCTCTCTTAATTTGTTTATATTCCCACAAAGTAGATTTAAGAAATAATCTTTAATTGTCAGAGGGCACATGTGCACACCAGAGAGAGTGTATGCACCCCTCCCCCAGTAGGACGTGATCATGTTGCAATCCTTTCTCCTCTTTCTTTTCTTCCTGTCAGGATTTTGAGAATATATACACACAGACTTAAGTGTGCTTTTCAAGCCACTGGAGCTGGGACGCAAACCACAGTCAGCCAGATAGGCTCTACCTCACTAAGCACGGTGCTGAACTGTTGTACTACACAACTGGCCCAAGAAGTAATCTTTGAAAAGCTTTATGGAGTTCCATTTAATGTTCATTTTTATTTTCATGTCTAGAAAGCCTTCCTGAGTTACAGTAATGACTTTTACCACATTTGACTGGTTTTGAAGATGGATGAAACTCTTGGAGCCATGATCACAATTTGTATCCCTGTAAGACGTGGCAGGAATGAACTAGAAGACTCAGGAGCGCAAACATAACTCCACGAGAGATTTATTTATTTATTTTGTTTGTTTGTTTGTTTTTCCTTTTTTGCAGAGGTTTTTGCTATGGGGCGCATGCGCCTGCCAGACAGACAGAGAGAGACAGAGAGATAGAAAGCGAGAAATCACCCCCAGATGGGATGGCCACACTGCAATCCCTTCTCCTCCATTCTCCTCTTGGGATCTTAGGCATGCACGCACATGCGCCCAGCATGAGTTTAAGTCACCAGGTCTGGGACTCGAACCGCGGTCAACTACATGGGAGTCCAGCGACACAGCCATTACGCTAACTGCTGGTCCCTCTACGAGAGATTTAACCCTAGCAGTTACAAAAATACTTTGAGTGTTTCGTAGTCTGTGAAAAGACCAGGGAAGGCACTGGCCTCTCTCCCCTTTCCTATTAAAGTCATTAGGCATGGTGGGTATTCCCAGAAATCAGCTTGTTGCATGGTAAGTCGGGTACAAATACATCACAATCTCCTCTGTGTGGAATGGAACTGGAATCCTTTGGTAAGAAAAAAATATGCTGATCGTTATAGGCGATTATGGCAAGAGATGATTCCAGGAGAAATGAAACACATCTGGTCTTGCCTGGCTTTGTCCTTCCAGATGGTCATTGTTCTTTGCTATTTCTCCAGACCCAGCAGACCCTCTAGAACTCAGAAAGGAGCTCATTGACAAGATAAGAGGTTGGTTGTTGACACTCAGCATTGAATCGTCAGAGGCAGAAATTAGAAGATGATAACAAAATAACAACCCTGTATTGCCCCCAACTTAAAAAAAAAAAATCCACTCCTGCTAAAAAAAACTGCTGAATTCGCATGACAGATAAAATGACAAACCAAAGTCTCAGATGGAAAGCAAACAGCATGTATTTCAGAAAAATCTTTAGTGTGATGCTTTGAACAAGTCTATGAAACTTAAATATGTAATGTAGTGTAATGATATTTCCTATTAACCCATTCCATTGTTAATTTCTTCACTCAGGGTTCAATGGTTCTAGGAGTATCCGTGATGCTTAAAATTCTAAGAAAAATCTCTCCAAGTCATAGTTGTAAAATTTTTTTCAGTTTCTATTTTTAAAAAAAAATTTCTTCAGCACTTGGACAAGGGAGAAGTATGCTACATAAACCTTCTATGTTTATTCATATTTCCTTGGCAGTTCAGTTCAGTTGGTTTCAACAACATTTACTGAGCACCTACTATGTGTGAGGCACTGTACTAGATGCTGGAGACACACAGATGAATAAGACACAGTCTCTGTCCCCAAGACGCTTACAATTTCTTGGAAACAAACATAGAGTTTACTCTGAAAAGGACAAAGGTGTCAACAATGTAGTCATATCGGGCTTTTAAATACATTGGTATGGCATTGTTTGTAATGGCAGAGCGGACAATGAAAATACATTTTCATGTGAGAAAACAGTAAAATCATTAAGACCTAACTTTTAAAGATTCACATGGTAAAGGTAGTTAATACTAAAAATGTACACCATAGGTTTTCAAGTATTTCATACTTAGAAATATTATTGCCCACATTTGTGCTGTAGTCTAAGCCGTAATTCCAGGTGGCTGTATTATTCACATCTCAGCATGCTGGGATTCAGTTTCTCACTGAGTTTATGAATTAGAATGGCTAATTCCTCGGTTGCTTGGCTCTTGTCTTCCAAAAGTTCGTAACGAAGGCTGGAGATATCTTGCTTGATTTCTTTTAATTCACCTATAGTATTTGCATTAAACAATACACACTTGATCATTTGCATTTTTGATTGAGAAAATAGCAAAGAGTAAAATTTACACAATATGAATACAGTTGCCCAAAATCCCAAGAGGAAAACAAGAAGAAGAGATTGTGGTGTGGCCATCCCCCCTAGGGGTGATTTCTCATTTTCCCTCTCTGTCTTTGTACCTCTCTCTCTGGTGAGCACACACACCCTATGGAAAAAAAAAAAAAGAGGAAGTTTCTTATGTGATTCACTTTCTTAGTAAGAACATTGGCACCAGCAGATGGCATAGCAGTGATGTTGTCGGATTCCCACATGGTCAACTGCAGTTCGAGTCCTGGACCTGGTGGCTTGAAACTCACACTGGGTGTGTGTGAGTGCATGCCCAAGATCCTGGGAGGAGAAGGAATTGTGGAATGGTCATTTCCCCTGGGGAGTGATTTCTTACTTTCCCTCTCACTGTCTCTGTCTGTCTCTCCTCCCAGCAAGTGCATATGCTCTAAGGCAAAAACCTCTAAAAAAAGAACTTTGTTTAAAACTCCAAATTCTCATTAATTTTCCCTTTTTTGCGCAAGGGCTTGGAAAATGCTTCTTGGTTTTGATGCTATTATGACTGTCTAATTTCTCCCACATGGGTCATTCCCCTCCCCATGAGGTTATGATACAAGTGATCAGATTTCTATTTTCTAAACTAGCAATCTCAGTCCATTCCTATCTCCCTGACACTGTTCAAGGTCAGAACAATCGGATTTCTGCTGGTTCTCAATCCCATGTTCAAAGACTTCTTTCGTACACACACATACCATTAGTTTGGCTCAGATTTGCAAGAGATTTCTCGTGTTAATCAAGCCATGGCTTCAAAGCACATAAACAACCTTACTAAGCTTACTTCTTTCTTTTCTTATTAGTGCAGATAGATCTAGTGCTATCTCACTGGCAACAGAAGATAAAGTTTCCATTTTTAGGACAGCTTATTTCTCCCTGGTTGATAGGTTTCCAACTCTAGGCCTGTGCTTTGGCTCTAGCCTCCAGCCTTTGACGAAAACAGTATTATAGTCCAGACAGATGCTCAATCTTAGCATATGACTTGAAAATAGACACACTTAAATAAGGAGCCAAGAAGGAAAGAGAAATTCAGAAGAGAAACACCAGACCAGGAACATGAGTCAGAGATTTGATTCTGGATAACAAAACAGAGGTGTTTCTGAAGACATGTGACTTGTTGTTTTACCCGCATCACTGGGAAACGTCAATACCAAGGGGAACTCACTACAGTCGGAATCTAGAAAGACGGCAGTCTTTATATTTACAGAATTGGTTAGAGAACTCAAAATAGAGATGAATCGCTTCTGATCAACATTTTAAATACTGTTTCTTTAACAAGATGAGATTTTAGAAATCTGATTCTGCTTTCAATCTTGGAGGAACCAAACTAGGGCCTGGGATTAGACGCTTTTTCCTTTTTCTTTTTTTTTTAAGGTTTTTGTCATAGAGTTGCTGTGCTCTCCACAGAGACAGAGACAGAGAGAGAATAGTCACACTGCATTCCCTTCTCTTCCATTCTCCTCTCAGGATTTTGGGCACATACATGCACACATGCACACACATACACACACACAGGCCCAGCATGATTTTCAAGCCTCCGGGTCCAACACTTGAACCACTGTCAGCCATGGGAGAATCCAGTGCCTTAACCACCACACCATCTGCTGGCCCATGGATTCTTAACGCATGCTTCAGTATGACGTTTTCCAAGTTCATTACTTAACTCCAAAAGGATACTTCTAAAATTAAAGAGGCTTACCTTCATTGACTTCATCATTTTCCTTGTCTACTTGTGCTTTCAAAACATAGCGCTTTATGAGTCTTTTCATAATCTGCTGTTGGGCAAAACAAAATGATTAAATCGCCAATGATGCATATCAGTACCTTGGATTCTGTTCTCCAAAGGGCCTTACTTATCTGCAAACAACTCAGACAGGAGAAAGAAGCTTAAAAAAAAAAAGCTAAAGTGGAAGATTTCAATTCATTGTTTTCCTTTCGAACTCATGGTTTCTCTTTAAAGTGTATTGAAGCTACATTATTATCTATTTCTTACCTTATTTCTCACTATTTAAAAAATATATCTGACAATATGCCCAATACAGAGGATCTGGAAAATACAGAGAACTAAAGAAATAAACAAAAATATAGAGAACTCCACCATTCAAAGACAGTCACTGTTATTATTTTGATATATGTCCTTCTAGTATCTTTATCTAAATTTCTTTAATTACTATATGTACTGTATTTGATGTTTTCCAAATGGCATACATTTTGTTATAGAGCATGTTTTCCTCATAGCAAGAGAGACTATTTTTCAATCTGAATAAATGTTCTTATGGGATCATTATTTGTCCATGTGGAAAAAAAAATTAAATTGGAGCCCTATCTCATACCAAGAACACGAAAATTAATTCCATTAAAAATTAATTGTATCTTAAATGTAAAAGATAAAGATTTCAAATTCTTTTAAAAAAAAAATCATAGGAGATGGGACCAGCAGATAGCATAATGGCTATGTCGCTGGACTCCCATGTAATTGACAGTGGTTCGAGTCCCAGACCCGGTGGCTTAGACTCATGCCAGGAGCATGTGTGTGCGTGCCCAAGATCCCGAGAGGAGAATGGAGAAGGGACTGTATTGTGGCCATCCCCCCCTGGGGGGTGATTTCTTGCTTTCTGTCTCTCTGTCTCTCTCTATCTTTCTAGCGAGTATATGCACCCTATAGCAAAACCTCTCCAAAAAAAAAATATTGATATATATTATATCTATCTATCTATCTATCTATCTATCTATCTATCTATCATAGGAGAATAATATTTATAAATTCAGAGTAGAGAGGATTTTTTTTAAAAAAAGGTGAAAAACTCTAACTACAATAAGAAAGATTGATAAATTCAACTTTGTTAAAATTTAAAACTGCTATTTGTAAAGATACCATACAGAAACGAAAAGGCAAATAAAAAAACTAGAAGAAGATATTGGTAGTATCTACACCTGACGAATAATGTGGATCCAAATAGGAAAAGAACTTTAATTCAATTTTAAAAACTCAAATAACCCTTTTTAAAAATGAACAAAGGAAAAACAGGTATTTCACGGAAATGGAAATGTGAAAATAACCAACAAGCGTATAATACTATCTCAAACTCTTTCTTTGGAAAATACAAATTGTGACGAAAACGAGACACAATTTTACATCTGGCTGAGGGAAAAGTTAATACATCTGATAATGTTAAGCGCTGGACAGATATGGATCAATGGGTACTTTTCTAGTTGGGTGTCATGAGTATAAATAGATGACTGGGAAGACAATTGGGTATCATCTTTGAAAGCTGAATCCTGCATACTTTTTCACCCAGGATGCCCACTCCTGGGTAGAGAACCTACAGAAACGTGGCACACACAGACCCAGAGACATAACAACAACGTATACAGCCCCCCTCTCTGAAACAACAACATCTGGAAACAATCTAAACAAATATCAACAGGAGAACCAACTGTGGTACATTACATACTTAGTTCATTAATGAGGTTAATGAACCGTTGCCATATACCGCAGTGATGAATCTTAGAAGCATAATGTTGAATGAAAAATTTCAGTTGCGGAAGACATCACAAAGTATAAAACGATCCCCATAAAGCTCAATTACACATAAATCTATACAATCCACTTTCAAGAATATCTATATCAATCAACCCATCTATCTATTTGATAAAACTACATTCGAAAAGAAAACCAAGGCGGGACCAGCAGTTAGCGTAATGGCTATGCCGCTGGGCTCCCACGAAGTCGACCGCGTAGTCGACCACCCGGACCCGGTGGCTTAAAACTCACACTGGGCGCGTGTGCGTGCGTGCCCAAGATCCCAAGAGGAGAATGGAGGAGAAGGGATTGCGGCGTGGCCATCCCCCCTGGGGGGTGATTTCTCGCTTTCTGTCTCTCTGTCCCTCTCTGTCTGTCTGGCGAGCACACGCGCCCTATAGCAAAAACCTCTCCAAAAACAAAAAAAGAAAACCAAGGCAAGAAGATGAGAAACCCAAACCTCAGGACAATGAACCACTCTAGGTGGGATTGGACGGGTAGGATGGGGAGGAGCATGTGACAGGAATGATGATGGATATGCCATCATTGTCAGGTGGGTGGTAGTTCATAGGCAGGCACCTAATTATGCTTCACAATCTATGCACTACATATATTCTTGTGCATGTATCAGATAGCATATTTAAAGATAATAAGAAAAGAAAAAAAAACTTAGGAGGACCTCCCTGAATGCACCAAGAATGCTCATGCCCAGAGTCTAGGGCTGGCTGCCATGAGGTGGCTGCAATGTTGGGACGTCATGGAAACCTTCTGTTCAGTTCTCTGTGCCTCTCTTACTCATGCAAAAAATAAATTATTTACTTACTAAACAAAATAAACTTTAAAAACTTTAAAAAAATATTTAAAAAGGAAAGGAACTTGGCATCCTGTATCCAACTGAATGTCTACTCTATTCGACTCGCTGGCCTGTCCTGGCCATTATGCCAGGGAGAAAAAGGACTAAGAAGCAGGAGAGAAACTGCCAACGGTCAACGTACAGTCCCTTTATTTGACAAACGTGCGAGTTCCTACTGGGTTGGGTGGAAGGCAATGATATGAATCAGAAAGAATTGTCTATGCAATAAGTGGGGCTGTGATGAAGGGTTACCCTCGTGAAAAGATAAAATTAGGCCCACACGTCGAGTGGGAGCCAGATCTCCCCACCAGAAGCTGTGCAAGGGGACATTCCCCACAGCCTCTGCAAGCTCTCTGGACAAGCCCCACCCACCTGGAGAGGCAGTCGTGGTGGTGCAGCCACAGAGGCCATGAAACTTGGCCTGCCAAAGCAGAGGTGACAAACAATGAGGAAACTCAAGTGAGAAGAGGTTTGCCCCTGCACCTTCTTCTTCCTACGCCACCTAGCAGAGCGCTGACACCCGGAAGAATGGCAAGGGCGGTTGAGCGTGAAGCAGACCACGCCCTCTCCCACGTGAGCCCCTGGAGTCACAGAAAAGCACAGCTGGTGCGAGAGAGTGAATGAAGAGCTTCAGATTTGCCTTGGAGATGTAAGTTTCAGAATACACAATAACGGTCTCTTTAAGTATAAAAATGAGATTTTTCTAATAACCAAATGGAAAGTTATAAACTATTGCCAAGATGTTATAAAGGGACCATTTACTCAGCGGAAAAGAGGAGTTCAAAATGGGACAATGTAGTGGGAAGCTGTGGAAAATAAAATCACTTTCATATATTCATGAATTCATTACCCAAAGCTAAAAAGACAACCAAAGAAGGTCAGCAGGCGGTGTGGAGGTTAAGGTGCTGGATCCCACATGCCAACTGCACTGTTTGAGTCCCTGACCCAGTGCTTGAAAAACATGCCAGGTGCGTGTGCATGTGTGCCCCAAATCTCAAGAGGAGAATGAAGAAGCAGGGACTGTGGCATGGCCATCCCCCTTGGGGTGCTTTCTCACTTTCATTTGCTCTTGCTCTCTCTCTCTCTCTCACGAATTTCAAGCTGCAGGTACTCTGTTGCAAAAGAAAAAATAACCTACAGATTAACTTCTACATTCCACAAACCTCCAGAAATTACGTAAATTTCTTGGTATAAGCCTGTGAGTCATTTTATTTTTTCAGACTTTTATTTTTGCTATAGGGAGTGTGCACTTGCTGAAGAGACAGAGAGAGAAAGAAACAGAAAGCAAGAAATCACCCCCCAGGGGGGATGGCCATACCATAATCCCTTCTTCTCCATTCTCCTCTTGGGATTTTGGGCACACATGCACATGTGCCCAGTGTTAGTTAGTTTCAAGGCACTGGGTCTAGTACTTGAACTGTTCTTGGCCTCGTGGGAGTACAGTACCTTAACCACTACACCATCTGCTGACCCCTGTGTCTTCCTTTTAAAGAAGATACTGTGACTTTGAAGACTATGGATTTTCTCTGTCCAGGGTATGAAAGCCCAGAGAGAGATTCTGAAACAAACTGGTCTTCACTGAGCCAGATAAAGACCAGAGGTGGTAGCTACCTCAAACATTTCTTCTTGCAAACAAATCCAAGTTCATTTTTAACCCTCCATTAAGATTGGGAGAAGGAATAAGACACGGGTCCTTGGGTACATGGTGGGTAGCTGGATATCCTCCCCAAAGGAGTCAGAGCACTTCCTTTCACTTGTGTATTTTTTATTGATTCATATTTGACCAACAATTGTTAAGACTAGCAACCATGGGGACGAACAGATAGCATAATGGTTACGTCCCTGGACTCCTACATAGTTGACTGCGGTGCGAGTCTTGAACCTGGCAGCTTAAAATTCACACTGGGTGCATGTGTGTGTGTCCCCGAAACCCTAAGAGGAGAAGGGATCGAGGCGTGGCCATCTCCCTGGGGGCTGATTCTTTGCTTTCTGGTTCTGTCTCTCTCTCTGGTGAGTGCATGCGCCCTATAGCCAAAATCTCTCAAAAAAAAAAAAAAAAAAAGATTGGTAAATAAGGGGCCAGTAGGCGGCACAGTAGTTAAGGTACTGGATTCCCATGTGGCAGACCGGGGTTCGTGTTCAGGACCCTGCAGCTTGAAATTCACACTGGGTGTATATGCATGCATGCTCCAAATCCTGAGAGGAGAATGAGGAGAAGGGATTGCGACGATGTGGCCATCCTCCCTGGGGATTTCTTGCTTTTTGTCTCTGTTACTCCATCTCTGGTGAGCACATGTGCCCTATAGCAAAAATCTCTTTTAAAAAAAAAAAAAGACTGATAGGCACTCCATCAATTACTTTTCCATTCGTTCTCTTATTTCCGTCTGCAGAGACGTCACATTTGACTGTCATCATCAATATGTTTGTACCCCGGATTTTAGCAAACTAAGAAGTGTGAATAAAGGTCATGAGATGGATTCGGCCAAACGTAAGGAGTAGAGAGTAAAACTGTAGAGAAAAAAGGGTTGGAAGTCACTGCTTTTCATATTATCGTACTATTCCCTGGTAGATGAGCATCACACAGCCTCTATATAAACATCCATGATTCAGGGCCTGCTTTTTCCAGACAGCTGGGTTAGTCCATTTTTAGATCATTGAAGCTCTTAGAAAACAGCTCCTGTTGTATTTGGCCAAAATCTGCTTCACTGTAACTTCTTCTAAACTGTTGGCCCAAGATCTATTCCTTCTAATCAACAGAGAATAAATTTGCTTCTTCCTCAACTTGATTTAAATATCCCCTTCTGGATCCTAGCTTCCTAGACCATTTTATTTACACCGTTTATTTCTACTCATACACAGGTATACGCAGCACGTACTCGTCACACTGCAGTGTTATGTGAATGTTCACCTGTCTCTTTTCCTTTCCTTCTTTCTCACCTGCACACTGCTCTCTCCTCCAGTGCAGACAGCCTCAAAGGACTGTATTCTGGCTCCTTATAACCTAAGATGATGTATAGTAGAGGTTGTCCTGAATGTGTCAAGAAGCTCACTGTGAATGGAGCTCAAGGTAAATGTCTCATTTTGTCTCAAGAGAAATTGCCCTGGGGTTGGCAGGTGGCGTGGTGGTTGAGGTGCTGGACTCCTACATGGCTGACCATGGTTAAAGTCCTGGGCCTGGTACTGTGCTTTCTCACCCCCTCCCACCTCTGTCTCTCTCTCTCTCTCTAGTGAGTGTATGCGCCCTATAGCAAATTAAAAATTATAACAATCATGATAATACATAAAATTAAATAAATAATTCTTTTAAAAAAAAGAAAGAAAAATTGCCATATGCTTTCTTCTGTTTTTTTTAAGAGAGATTTTTGCTTCAGGATGTGTGTGCTCACCAGAGAGACAGAAAGAAATCACCCCCAGGGGAGATGGCCACACTGCAATTCCTTCTCCTCCATTCTCCTCTTGGACTTGGGGCACACGCACATGCACAAGCACCCGGTGTGAGTTTTAAGCTGCAGGGTCCAGACTTGAACGGCGATAGACTACGTGGGAGAGAGTTTTTCTGCAATGTGAGGACTTTATTTTCCAGCCTCCATGGTAGTTAAGTCCTTCATACAACTTTACAGATATTCCTTATGAGAAGGAACTTCTCCCCCCATCATCTTCTAACAGCATTTTGGAACGCAGAACTAATAGAGCTTCAATAGCTTTATTGAACCATGAGATAATATTAGACCAAAAGCTATGACAGAGTGATAAGAAAAGCCTGGGTCTCTGACATTGTTAGGCATTGGATCAGGAGCTCTGGGTTGACTGCCTCCAGGTGGGTGAAAATGGCTTTACTTTGCTTATCTTTATCATGAAAAAATTCTTAACTCCTATCACATATGTTGATATAAAGGCTGAAACTCTTAAAAATAATAAACAATTCCTCTTAACTGATAAGCAAAAAGCCCATCAAGATCAATATACCTGGAGTCATAAGTGAAAAAAAAATAAACATAAAAAGATCAAGTTCATTCATCATAAAATATGCAAAATAATATTATGTTCACCTATCCAGCTAAGGTAAAAAAAATCTTTGGTAATACACTTGGTAACTTAAGGTGAAAAAAACCCAGGCACTCTTAAACACTTATTATAAGAAGGTAAATTGGTACAAGCTCCATTGAATTAGTTTGGTAATGGCAAAAAAATTCAAAGCTACATCCTCTTTAACCAGACAATTCCACATATTTTCACATGTTTGAAATGTCCTGTATACAAGGTTACTTACTATAGTTTTATTTGCGATAGCCACATAGTATCACTACTCTTAATCTCCATCAACAGACAACTGACTATTAAATAAAGTACAGCCACATAATGGAATATAAAATGCCCATTAAAAATAAAGCTTTGACAGTCAGTGTGCCAAGTAATTCTGTAAAATTTTCTGCTTCCAAGAAAATTGTATAAAGCGAGGATTATTCCCATGAGTTGACATCACCATACATTTTAAGTTCCTTGATCTTCATTCTTGTAATGAAGATCAGATGATCAAAATAATCAACCAGATGAAAGACAAAGAACTATAATCTCTTCTGGGTTGGAGAATAGTGTTCAAATATTACATCCAATATCAAAATGAAAAAGATATTTTAAAGTAGTACTGATGCAATAGCAAAGCCTAGAAATCCATTGGAAAATGGATCACTTAAAACAAAACAAAAACAAAAACCTACAGAAATGCTTCAAGTTTTCATAATGTGAGAGCAATATTTATTTTAATATGCTGTATTTTCCACTGCTTCCTCAAGATATATATAGGGATTCTTTGTAAACTTTGTGTTCAATATTGCAAAAGAAACTCTTCTTCCTTGGAGGAAAAAAGATAATAAAGAACTTGGACTTAGATTTCTAAAGTTTCCTTTAATTAGCATCGTATTTCCCCTTTTTCTCTATTTTCATAGTACATCTGAAGAATATAATTCTACTCACTACACACACACACACACACACAGACATATATGTGTATATATCTACACATTTATATGTGTATAGATATATATTCATACACAGATCAAGAGATAAATCTAATGAATGCTTACCTGATAACGTGTTGGCTGATTGAGGATGCTGTTAAAACTGTGTGATTCAAAAACTCTTGAGTTAGACTGAGTGAAGAGGTTTAACTAGGAAAAAATACAGTTAACCTAGTAAATTAGAATACATTCATTTGGAATAAAAAATATACTTTATTCTCCTTGATAACATTTTTGAAGTGAACCTTTCTAAGGAACATTCTGTGGAAGTTGAGTTTTATATGTGATATATTTCAAAGGTTAAAAAAAAAAACGTGAGCAACATGTTCACATTTATCGCAATATTGGCAAGATGTACTACAGTAGAGCTCTTTCATTGAAAATATATTTTATAAAGATGACTCACATTAAATGTAACTTTTCCTGGGGACCTTGACTACATCATAATAATGTACTCCTGGTAATAGAAGGGCAAGTTCCAAAGAAGCAGTTTGATCTGTTTCTGGGCCCAAGTTCTTTCTTAGACTTGAGCAGAAATACAGTGCAGGTGTGCATGGCACCATCTGCTATCCGAGAGCCCTGAAATCTTAGCCAAACACATCTTCAAATCATTTGGGTGTTACACTGAGCCAGGCTCACAGCTTTAGAGAGAATTAGGTTAAAGAATTTTGGTTTTCTTCTTTTTCTTTTTAAGGTTTTTTTGTTTGTTTTTATTTTCAAAAGTTTTTGCCATAGGAGAGAGAGAGACAGTGAGAGGGAAAGTGAGAAATCATTCTCTAGGGAGATGACCATGCCACAATCCCTTCTCCTCCATTCTCCTCCTGGGATCTTGGGCATATACGCACATACACCTGGTATGATTTTCAAACCACCAGATCCGGGACTCAAACCATGGTTGACCATGTGGGAGTCCAGTGACATAACCACTACGCCATCTGCTGGCCCTAAGGTTTAGGTTTTAATTGGCTAGAAACAGACAGCAAGAGGAGCCTATAGGTACCATCTTCTCTTGGCACAAGAGCAAAGTCTGCCTCTTATTTGAGGGTGAGCTGCCACCTGTGAGGTGTGACTCAAAGACAGGGCGCCCTAGCCAAAAAGATGTTTCTGCCTGACCATCCAGTTCCTCCTCATTATAACTCAGGAAGGGTGGGATGCTATGGAGTTAAAAAAACGTGGCCCCAACAGCAAGGGCCCTCCTAACTTGGTTCTCTTAGAATTTGTGCAGGAGAAAACTATGGCCAACAGAATTAATGCCCCTACTTGCCACTAGAGGTCAGTATCAGCTGACTGAGGCTAGCGCTCTGGGTTAGCAGATAACACTTCAGTTTCTATAAAAGAAAAACAGGAAAGCATCATTCCCCCAATTTTTACTAAGTTCAGGATAAATGAGAGTACAGAGATGAAAAGGGCTCTGTGTGCAATTTAAAAAATAAAATGGCACTTTTTAACCAGGAAGAATAAGAAGCCGAGGAGCACAGGTTCTAAAATCCTGCTTAACTGTTTCAATTTCCAGTGCCCTCTCTGAGAAAAGCTGTTCTCCCCTGTGGACGGTGCACCACAGCAGGGCAGGACCCCGCAAATGGACCACCTACATGGGATGCTGCCCTCACATCCCGGGTTTCCTCAGAGGGGCCTAGGTGGCCACAGGATCTGGATTGTCAGTATTTCTCCTACATTGTGTCACATGGAGAGTGAAGCCAGTAGAATCTGGGCCCACAGATTCTCAAGGTGTGTTCTGTGAAGTGTGGGACCTGGGAGCTGGAAACTGAGTGAGGACAGGCACTGGTATTTGTTGAGGCTGGGACTTAGCACATCTCACAATCCTCCCGATAACCCCATAAGGTTTTTGCTTTCCGGTGGGACAGGTGAGGCTCAGAGTGGAGAAGGAATTTAGCTACATCCCTTGCTGTGAGCTCCCATATTTGAGAGACTTACTTTTTTAAATCAAAAAGTGTCAGTGGCCATATTCCTAGAAGAACAGAGCTCCTTAAAAACAAAGTGGAGTTGGGAACCAGCAGTTAGCGTAATGGCTATGTCGCTGGACTCCCACGTAGTCGACCGCGGTTCGTGTCCCGGACCCGGTGGCTTAAAACTCACGCCGGGCGCATGTGCGTGCGTGCCCAAGATCCCGAGAGGAGAATGGAGGAGAAGGGATTGCGGCGTGACCATCCCCCCTGAGGGGTGATTTCTCGCTTTCTGTCTCTATGTCTCTCTCTGTCTGTCTGGCGAGCGCACGCACCCTACAGTGAAAAACTCTCCAAAAAAAAAAAAAAAAAACCAAAGTGGAGTTCAGGAGCAGCAGGCACAGCCCAGGGGGCCGATTAGAGCCTCTCCCCTCTGAAGACCAGCTATTCCATCCCGGAGCTGAGGGTACAGCTTGGTGGGGGGAAGGAGTGGGCAGTAACCACCCCTGAATCCAGATGCTCAGCATTAAGAGGCAGCCAGGTGCAGCAGAGAGAGCTATAACTGGATGCTAGAAAACGGATTCCACACTGACTGCACTGGCTGGCTCCTGAGGCCTGGCCTACGTGAGTTTCTTGAATGGCTTCAGTGATCTTATTGACAAGCGGGAATAATGATATCTGCCTCAAAGCATTGCACGAGGTTCAAATGCACAGCAACCATTTGTGAACTGTGACCGAGGGAGGCACTGGTATTGAGGCTGGAACTAAGTATCTCTCACAGGATCCTCCCAAGAACCCCATGAAGGGTTTGCTTTTGGGGGATACAAGTAAAGCTCAGAGTGGTGAGGTGATTTAGCCATGTCCCTTGCCAGTCGCCTAAGTGCCAGAATTCAAGTCCAGATCTGACATCGAAGCTCTCCTCTTCACATTACACTGCTTCTCACTGTGTGCACATGAGGTATTTTACATCAGGGATATCACCATCAAGTTTACCTTGTGACCTAAGTAAGAGCCCGGATTCAGGTCAAACAACAATAAGAATAAGATTCTAGGCGCTGGGGCCAGCAGGTGGTGTGGTGGTTAAGGTGCTGGAGTCCCACATGACTGATCATGATTCAAGCCCAAGACCTGGTGGCTTGAAAATCATGCCAGGCATGTGTGCATGTATGCCCAAAATCCCAGGAGAATGGAGGAAAAGGGATTGCAGTGTGGCCATTCCCCACTCTGGAGGTGATTTCTCACTTTCCCTCTCATTGTCTCTCTGTCTCTCTCTGGCGAGCACATGCACTCTATGACAAAAACCTTAAAACAAACCAAAACCAAAAGAAAAAGATTGAAGTGTATTATAAATCTTACAAATGCACCTTACTTTAAAACAATGAGAAATTAAATTGTACTACTCTGGTCTCTTCCCCAGCTTCAACTGAAAACAAACAAACAAACAAAACCTCCTTCTGCCCAGGAAGGTCTCTGCTTTGGGAAAAACACCAGTATCTTGTGAGTTTCTGGGGATATGACAGCTAAGGATCACTGTCAATATTTTAGGCAAAAATTCTATTTTAACCCCACAAAATTGCTCCCCTCTATCTGCCTCATTCCCTGTTGTTTGAGGTTTATCCCTCTCCTCTGTCTCCGACACCAATTTCAGCTCTGAAAATTAAGCTCATAATAAAATACCATCATGGAACTTATCTTCTTTGTTAAAACTCAACTATGACTCAAGAGGGAGAACTCAATGGCAAACCATTCTTGCTTATTTTTTTAAAAGGGGTATATATGGTTAATTTGAGGGTGCTCCTTGGCCCAATCTATTCAAATCTATATCTACCTATTTATCTATCTATCTACCAATGGGAAAAAGATTATTTGAGTCAATGAAGGGTTTCTGCAAACCAAGAATATGGTGGCAGTGAACCACCCATACATCTAATTTAACTTCAGAAAAGCAGTTGAGAAGCACACTGCTAGAAAAAAAAAAAAAGTTTTCTAATAATAACTTTCTGCTTACATTAAAAAAGTTGAAAAGATCTTCTTGTTTGTTTCTAACCTGGTAGTTCACATGAGGTTCTGATTTTTATCAGAACTAAATGACTAAATGAGTGCTTGAAACATGAAGAGTCAAGTATTTGCTGATGAAAAACTGTGGGTATAAAGAGGTATTTTCAACATCTTCTAAGTTCACACATAAAAATTATTCAACAAACATCAAAAGACAAGGAGAAAAGAGACAAAACATTGGCTGAAGGTCTTGGTAAGTCTCTAATACCTACCCTGGACTTGGAGTTACCTATCCCCATCTCGGTGTCCTTCTGTAGCCTCCTCCTCCTGCATTTGGAAAAGTTAATGATCCGCATGATGAAATAAACAAATGATTTTGGACTAGGAACTAGACTGAAGGGTGGAGGCAACGTTTTTCCATCGTCAAAATAGGATAACCACAGTTTCGAACGGGCAAACTTCCATTCTACGTCACTGTCATCCTGTGTCAAAAAATAGAAAAGTAATTTTTAAGATGAAATATTCTAGTAACATTGCCAATGATCACGAATCTAAGTGACAAATGGATCTGCATATCACCTCTAAAGGGCTACATGACATTCTGAGTAGCACTTTTATGATTCTCATTTTTTTCTCTTCTATATGCCTCTCTCTGTACCCATTTTTTTATCTTTAAATTTTCATTTATTTATTTATTTATTTTTTTGCTATAGGGCATGTGAGCTTACCAGAGAGACACATAGAAACAGAAAGTAAGAAATCACCTTCCCCCCACACCCCCCATCTTCCTCCACAGAGGGGATGACCATGCCACAATCCCTTCTTCTCCGTTCCTCTCTTGGGATTTTGGACATGTACACACACATGCCCAGCATAAGTACAAAGCTGCCGGGTTCAGGACTCGAACCATGGTCAACTACCTGGGAGTCTAGTGTCTTAACCACTATGCCACCTGCTGGCTCCTGTACCCACTGATTTTAACCAGAATTTCCTATGCCCCTCATCTAAAAACAAAGCAGAAAACAAAAACAAGAAAAATTCAGTCAAGAAAGGATAAAGGGATTAATATCCTCCACCTCCCACCCTACCAATTTTGCATCTTCAATAATGATTTTCCACTCTCTACTCAACCTCCTTCCTCTCCTTGGCCCATCCAAGACAGATTATTACAAGAGATTATACTCCAAGGGCAAAGGGGAAAATGACACTCAGATGAATTACTTTTTGGTGTTTATGACACCACATGTCCTCAATTGTCTCCTCAGTCCCTTAGTAAACTAGACTGGTCTTTTATCTCTTTCTATCCATGGTGCTGCCCCATAATGACAGACAGAACCACCCTGAGTTGAGGAGGTGGACCAGAGGTAGAAGATGGGTCAGTCCATTCACACAGCCCCAGCTGTCATTGCCACACCCAGGCAGGTATTCAGGGACCACAGTTTTCATTTCTTGAGAACCTAACTTCTGCTTTGAGAACACTACATTTTGACTTTCTAGAGCAATAAAAAGATATTGAACACTAAACTGGAGGTCATGAGAAAGCATGTAGTGGTAGCAAAAGGGACCAAAACGAGCCCGATTCAAACCAAAGTAAAGTGATTTCTGAAAAAAAAATTATGAATGTTAGTCAGATATCCAGTAATTCTTCTCCCAGGAAGAATGGTTGACTGACTACTCTACGGGAGAATGATTTTCCGATGGCCAGTAGTCTTAGGCATTAACTTAAAAATTCCTCACACCCTGAGAGAAGGCAGAGTAGAAGTAAATTGATGAGCCCAACTGAGCTCTTTGAAGACCCTAGAAAGCATGCGACTACCTAGAAGTGGGGAAAACATGGGGGAAAGGCCGAGGCCCTGCTTGGATTTAACCTTCTTTATCACGTGAAGTTCTACCATCAGGACAGCAGATGTAGAGCCCTTCTAGAATGGGGTGACAAGGATGGACATCAGGGGTAGAAAACAGGTTTACCTCGATTTCTTGATATGAGCTATTAATCATAGCAATTAGCATGTTGAGTAGAACAACCACCATTGTGACGTTGTATATCCCATAAAGGACGTATCCAATATTCTCTATGAACTTATGATCATATTTGAGCACAACGGAAGTCACTTCAGACAACCCAAATATTGACCAAAACAGAGTCTTGAAGCTTTCTTCTACACTGTTGGAAGAAAAAGGCATAAAGTAAGTAAGCTAATAATTTTCAGTGTAAAAAGTCTAAATGAAAACAAACTAGGATCTGACTACTGCACAGATGTAAAATGCCATTATCATATACCGCAAGAGTAGAATTACTGTTATCATATTTTATGAAAATTATTCCCTTAGCTTTTCAAAAACTGGTGGTTAAATGGTGTCAATCCTGTGGCCAGCAGGTGGCATAGTGGTTAAGGTGCTGGACTCCCACATGGCCAACCAAGGTTCAAGCCCCAAAGTTGGTGGTTTGAAAATCACACTGGGCACGTGTGTATGCATGAGCAAAATCCCAAGAGAAAAACAGAGACGGGATTGTGGTGGGGCCATTCCTCTGTGGGAGGTCTTTCCCACTTTCTCTCACTCTCTGTCTTTGTCTCTCCCTGGTGAACACACACATCCTATAGCAAATATAAAACAAAACATTCTTTAAAAGGCATCATTACCTCTATTATCATCAAGAAATGTTTTCAGCTTCTGTTCCTTAAGGAGCATATTCACACTTCCTTCTCTTTACTAATAAGGAGAATTCCATTTTGGAATCAAGTTACTAGTTTTCTGGCTTAGAAAATGAATACACTTAAGTCAATAAGCCAAGTTCTGAAAAACTGTAAAAACCATATCCTCAGGCCAGCAGGTGGCTTGGCGGTTAAGGCGTTGGATTTCCACATGACTGATCATGGTTTGAGTCCAGGACTTGGTGGCTTGAAAAATCACACCAGATGTGCAAAATCCCAAGAAGAGAAAGGAGAAGGGGTTGTTGCATGGCCACCCCCTCTGGGGGAGTGATTTCTCACTTTTCCTCTCTTTCTGTCTTTCTGTCTCTCGCGATGGTGAGCGTATACATCCTATGATAAAAACCTTTAAAAAAAAAAAAAGAAAGAAAAAAGAAAAAAAACTGGTGCCAATGCTTAGCTTTGCCGACAGTATCATTAAGTGAAGTGATGTACAACACTCATTTCTTCCTTCTAGAAGAATGGAAGTTTGGGTTTTGACTTTGTAAATGGCTTAGAAAATTAAATCGGGGTTTCTAGAGTAGAACACAGCTGAGATTAAAATTATTTATCCACTTCAAAAAATATATATACAAACATACTTCCTGCCCTGCAACTCCATCCTTTATGGTAGGAAAGAATGGAAACAACGTATACATCCGTCAGCTGGGGATGTGCTAAATCATTCTGGTACATACATACAGCAAAATGAATGCGATGCAGTCACTGGGGGAAAAAATGGGGCAGCTCTACGGTTGTGTGTATATACAATGATATCTGAACTACGTCATTAAGTAAAAAGCAAGATATGGCAACTGTGAAATTTCTATCATTTGAATAAAATGAAGAAGTGTACAAATACTTAAATTCTTGATTTTTCAAAAAAAATATGTCTCAAAGTATGCAAGAGAAACCACTGCCTCTGGGAACTAAAGGGAATTAAGAGACTGGAGACTGAGAAAGGGGAGGAGGACAGATTTCACTGCCGACACCTCTCTAATTGAATTTTTTATCATGAGAATAGATTACCTACCTGGAAATAATACTTAACTGGAAATGAACAGGAGGCAGCAGAATGAAAGATTCTCATTCATGTCCCTTAATTTATAGAATCTGCCTCCTGATCTTCCCATCACAGTGGTTGGCACTTAGGTCCTTGCCAGACTAATGACCTACTTTGTCCCTTTAATGACATGGTTTGCTGGTTTTGTCATATTGCCACATTGTAACCACCGATCTGTGAACCGAATAAATGATCTTTAAACACTTACATATGTAGAATTCCATTATGAGAAAGGTTCAAAAGATGAATGGAAACAGTACTTTAATTTTTGATTTGTTAAAACAGATGCTAAACAACAATGAATTCTATAGATCTGTAGGTTTAAGTGCTAGCTCATTCATTCAACAAGTACTCACGGAGCACCTACTGTGTTTTAGATCCTGGGGACAGTGGGTCAACTAGAAAGGTCTGTATTCCTGGGGTCAGTAGGTGGGGGTAATGGTTAAGGTGTTAGACTCCAACATAACCAACCGTGGTTTGAGTCCCAGACCGGGAGGCCTGAAACACACCAGGTGCGTTTGCACACATGCCCAAAATCCCAAGAGGAGAATGGAGGAGAAGGAATTGTGGCGTGGCCAGCCCCCGCATGGGATGATTTCTCTCTCTCTCTCTCTCTGTCTCTCCAGCAAGTGCATTCACCCTATAGCAGAAAGATCTGGATTCCTATAAAGTCACTCTGTAGAAACACTGGGCTGTGTGATGTTACAAAACAGATGCTGATGGGAGACTAAGAAAAACTACAGCTCTTTGTTCTTGCTATTTATTTAACCACGTCGTAAACTTCTACTGCTCCTTGTTCTAGCTCCTTTGCAAACCTTACTGTGCACCTACTTTCTCTTCCGGTCCATACTGCGTATCAGTGTGGGAGGAGGGTAGTCCAGGAGAGGACACAGGCAGCTCTGCTCTCTGCTGTGGGAGGGGCTTGACATCTCACCTTACGCAGTCCGCACAGTACCTAACCTAAACCTTGCCGGACTCCCACACGGCTGACTGTGGTTCAAGTCCTGCACTCGGAGACTTGAAGATCACACTGGGCACATGTGCGTGTGTGTCCAAAATCCTCAGAGAAGAATGGAGGAGAAGGGACTGTGGCATGGCCATCCCTCCTGGGGGTCTTTTCTTTCCTCTCTCTGTTCCTCTCTGAAGAATGCATACATTCTATAGCAAAAACTAAAAAACAAAACAAAGCAAACAAACAAATGAAACCTTATTGTGCTTCTTTTAAGAAGGGAACTGACACTGAGAAATATTCAGTAACTTAACCAAAGGCCAGAGCTAGAACCAGCAGAGACCGCATTCAAGTCTAGGCCTGCCCCCCTGCCCGGCCTGTTCTTTCCACTGCATTGCGTCGCCATGTCCCCTAGAAGTCTACTTTAGTCTCCGGGGGATGCGTTGAATGTGCAATTGTTTCTATTTGTGGGCACCGGAGGGAGGATTTATGCTCTCCCCACCCAGAAGTGCTACCATACAGAGTGAGGGCTCCACTCTCCGACAACCAAACTCTAATAGCTGAGCAAGGATCTGCATGTTGCCATGCTAAGAGACCATAAAGGGACAGTGACAAAGCAAGCTTAATCAAGGAAGACTTCATGGAGGAGGTGCGTCTCCCATGCCGAAACCAGTGAGACAAAGGAAGGAAGCGGTATTACCTTTAGAGTGCACTGTAAAACATTTAGTTATAATTTCCTCTTCCTCAACTCCCTGTACTGATTAATAATTACATTAAAATAAAAGCTGGTGCTTCTTTTTAAAGAGTAGTACTGGCTCCAAAGTGATAAAACTAAATTTAATGTTATGCATAATGTAAGAGATGTCCAGTATTAGAAATATGTAAATCCCATCCTCTTACAATAGCTAGTTTTGTCTAGGATTTTTCCAAATTCTGGTCCATTCTGTGTCAAATGCTCCCTAAACACAAAGAAATGAGAAGGTAATGTAATCACATACAAGCCCCAACTACTCTTCTTTTGTTGAAGAGAGATTTTTGCCATAGGGAATATGAACTTGCCGGAGAGACAGAGAGACAGAAAGCAAGAAATCACCCCCCGGGGGCGATGGCCACATAGCAATCCCTTCTCCTCCATTCTCCTCTTGGGAGTTTGGGCACATGTGTACACACACCTGAATTGAGTTTGAAGCCACTGGGTCCGGGATTTGAACCACAATAGACTACATGGGAGTTCAACAACATAACCATTACATCATCCACTGGTCCCTGGTATGAGTTTTAAGCCACCAGGTTCAGGATTTGAACTGCAGTCAGTGACATGGGATCCAGCAACGTAACCACTACATCATCTACTGGTCCCACAAGCTCTAACTACTATTTTGTTTTGTTTTTGTTTTTGTAGAGAGGATTTAGCTATAGTGTGTGTGTGCTTGCCAGAGAGAGAGAGAGAGAGAAAGAGAGAGAGAAGCAGGGAGACAGAAAGTGAGAAATCATCCCCAGGGGGGATGGCCACACAGCAATCCCTTCTCCTCTATTCGCCTCTTGGGATTTTGGGCACAGGTGCACACACACCTGACTGGGGCACAGGGGCCCACACCCCTGACATGAGTTTGAAGCCACTGGGTCCACAATTGACTACATGGGAGTCCAGCAACAAAATTATTATGTAATTATCCGCTGGTCCCCAGCATGAGTTTTAAGCCACCAGGTCCAGGACTTGAACTGCAGTCAATGACAAGGAAGTCCAGCGATGTAACCACTATATTATCTGCTGGTCCCACAAGCCCTAACTACACCACTTTTTTTTTTTTTGTAGCGAGGATGTAGCTATAGAGTGTGTATGCTTGCAAGAGAGAGAGAAGCAGGGAGACAAAAAGTGAGAAATCACACGCACACACACACACACACACACACACACACCCTCAGGGGATGGCCATGCCACAGTCCCTTCTCCTCCATTCTCCTCTCAGGATTTTGGGCACTCACACACATGTACCTGACTTGAGTTTTAGGCTGCCGGGTCCAGGACTCAAACTGTGATTGACTATGTGGGAATCCAGGGACGTCATCATTACACTATCTGTTGGTCTAGCCCTACCTACTCTTAACTACTCTTTTCATTCCCCTCTGCTCTTAAAATAGCTTTATTATAACCATGGAAAAGTTCCCCTTGCTTCTTTTAGACTTGTTTCTTTGTTACACCTTTCTAATAAGATGTTTTACTTACGTGGTAAAAGCAGCATTAACTTTAGCCCCAAGGTAGTAAGAATACAGTATGAACATGCCAATCATAAAGGCAAGAAACACCATAATAAAAAGGACCATGAACTTGAAAATGTCCTTCACAGTCCTTCCAAGAGAGATCTGCAAGGGGCCGAAGCTCTCGTTTGCCGGGAGGATGTATGCGATTCGTGAGAAGCTGAGCACGACAGCTATGGCGTAAAGACCTTCGGATATGATCTGAGGGTCGGAAGGGAGCCATTTATCTCTAGCTAGAAAAAAAGAAAGAAAGAGATTAAAATCAAATGAAGAGAGTGTTTTGATTCATTACTAACTATGCAAAGTAACACCTTAACTAGGATCTATCTTATAGGTAGGTGGTTCTCTCAGTTGGAACTACTATAAATTGAACTACTTGTTCAAGCAGTATTTTCATGTTAAACCAGAAACAGAAAGTCTCCATTATTTTAAATGAAGGAAACACTATTATAAATCTACTAAGCTAGTAGTCAACAGGTGGTGTGGTGGTTAAGGCGTTAGACGCCCACATGGTTGACCATGGTTTGAGCCCAGACCTGGAGGCTTGCTTTCTCAATTTCTCTCTCTCTCTCATTAGCACACGTGCCCTAAACCAAACTAAAGAAGAAGAAGAATGATAAATAAATTTAAATAAATAAGTCTCTGTTTTTTTGAGAGAGAGAGAGATTTTTGCTATAGAGTGTGTGCACTCACTGGAGAGACAGGGAGACAGAAAGTGAGACATCACCCCCCTCCCCCCCAAGGGCAATGGCTATGCTGAAATCCTTTCTCCTGGTGGGATTTTAGGCATGCACACTCATGCACCTGGCATGAGTTTTAAGCTGCTGGGTCCGGGATTCAAATCGCAGTCGACTACATGGGAGTCCAGCAATTTAACCATTACTCCATCTGCTGGTCCCAAGTAAATGAATCTAAAAAAAAGAAGGAACTGATGAGTGTTTTAAGAATTGGATATCCATGGATGCCTTGTAGGCAAAATGATTAAAAAAAAAAAAAAAAAGATACTAAGTTGACTTCACATTGAGCAGAAACAGAACAAAATACAAACGACAAAGAAAAGGTTAAAACACTTAATGTGAACCGGACCAGGACGACAAAACAGCTCACTGGAACGATTTGTCCTGTCGGTTATCAGATTATTGACCTGTTGTTTTATCATCCCGCAGGCACAGCTGGAGAGAAACTCCTTTTTCATATCTTATGAGAAATCAGCTCATCTAACATTTTACGCAAGTAAAATGTCACATGGCGAGGACCGGGAATGTCACTGAATCACAAAGGTGCCACGATGTGACCTCTGAGCAATATAACTGGTTCCTGAAAAATGCCAAATGCCACCAAAGTGCAAAATATTGGATAAGGATTCTGAGCGAGTCCTGTAGTGCTGTGATGGGGCACCATGCAGAGAAAGCCGGATCCCACATGGTTAAATGGGGTTTGAATCCTGGTCTCAGCAGCAGCCTGGGAGAAGAAAGGAGGGAGAAGTGGATACAGCAGAGATCAGATTCAGCTCGGATGGAGAGCTGAAGGAAGAAAGGGTAAGCCTCTCTCTGGCTGGGCTATCTGTTCTACCATGAATGAAGGAAACAATATTGCATATGAGAACCCCTCACAACCATTTCAAAATCACTGGTGAAGTGCACAACAAACCCATTTCCTTTGTAGGTCAGTGAAACACTCTGTGGTTAACTTGTTACCTTAGTGGGAACTGGGTCAGTCCCCCTAAAGAGGCATACATTGTAGCCATTTGCAATAATAATAAAAAGGAATGATTTGGGGATGTTTACTAGGTGTCAGACACCTCTGTCAAATGGTGGGTGGATTTAAAGTTATTATTCCATTTAGAGATGTAGAATCCAGAGCATTAAAAGACTAAAAACATGGGAGCAGGAGATGGCGTAATGGTTACATCACTGGACTCCCATGTAATAGACTGCAGTTTGAGTCCCGGACCTGGTGGCTTAAAACACAAAATCCTGAGAGGAGAATGGAAGAGAAGGGATTGGGGCATGACCATCCCCCCTGAGGGATGACTTCTGGCTTTCTGTCTCTGCCTCTCTCTCTCCAGGAAGCACAAGTGCCCTATAATAAAAATCTCTCTTTAAAAAAAAAAAAAGATTAAAAACTTGATCAAAACTATTATATAGGGAACCAGCAGTTAGCGTAATGGCTATGTTGCTGGACTCCCACATAGTTGACCGCGGTTCGCGTCCCGGACCCGGTGGCTTAAACTCACATCAGGCGCTTGTGCGTGTGTGCCCAAGATCCCGAGAGGAGAATGGAGGAGAAGGGATTGTGGTGTGACCATCCCCCTCTGGGGGTGGTGATTTCTCACTTTCTGTCTCTATGTCTCTCTCTGTCTGGTGAGCGCACGTGCCCTAGAGCGAAAACCTCTCCAAAAAAAAAAGGGGCGCACGTGCCCCAGAGCGAAAAACCCTCAAAAAAAAAAAAAAAAAAAAGAAAAGAAAATTATACATTATAGGAAGTAGGGAAGGCTGAAATTACAAATCCCCTCCAGGTAATAGTTGTTAAATAAATAATATGAATACATTTATAAATAAATGAATAAATTTAAACAAGTTATCAAAATAGTCACAATGTATATCACACAAAAATATGATCTAAGTTCATTCTTTCATTATAAATGGTGATCATTTGCTCATTGGCATGGGTCTCCCTGGTAGGTATCTAAAGCTCTTTTCTTATTGAAAATAACAGCTAATAGTGTTCAGATTTCATAGTCTGGAATTTACATTCCTGTTTTGAACTGGAGCCCAACCTTCTTCGATAATGCTAATTAACACACAGCTTGTACTCACCACTACATATGCCCTAATTACACTGATAAAGATTTATTTTTCACACCCTGAACACATTCCCACTCTGTTCAGTAGTCTCCTTACCTGTAAAACAGAAGGTTAGATCATTTCTAAAGTCTTTTCCAGCTTTAATTTTTTTACAACTAGATGGAAATTTGCTAATTGCAGCTCAATTTAGCCTCCAGAGAAGGGAGGCTGATGTTACTAACATTGCTTTGTGCTGGGCAGGAAGGTACTGAGGTCTCCCCACACCTCATGTGACAGAGAAGCAGGTGTGAACCCCATTCCACGTCACGTGAAAAAGCACATCTTCCCCCACATTTTTACCAGTTTTCCAGAGCTCACATTCTTTTTTTTTTTTTTTTTTGAGAGATTTTCACTGTAGGGCGCGTGCGCTCGCCAGACAGACAGAGAGACATAGAGACAGAAAGCGAGAAATCACCCCCCAGGGGGGATGGTCACGCCACAATCCCTTCTCCTCCATTCTCCTCTCGGGATCTTGGGCACACACGCACACGCGCCCGGTGTGAGTTTTAAGCCACCGGGTCCGGGACACGAACCGCGGTCGACTACGTGGGAGTCCAGCGACATAGCCATTACGCTAACTGCTGGTTCCCCAGAGCTCACATTCTCACACTGGGTTAGTGTCTACTTCCTGCCTCTGGAGCATTTTTGCTCTCACTTCACTTACAGAGCAGTTAATCTCATCATCCCTTATTCTCAGGGACCCACCACTGATATCAAGCAGTTTATCAAGCTACTCCCCCCCTAGATTAAGACCGTCTCCTTTTCCTGGAGTACTTCTATTACTAGGCTTAAAGATGATCTTTCCCACCTTGCAACAGCTTCCTTTCATAGACGTAAGAGCGGAGGCACAGAGAAGCAATTTATGTTGAACGAGGTCACACAGCAAGGGAGTCATAGCCTTGATGTGAATCCAGCTTTGCAGAGCTCCAAAGCTCCACTGCCCGTACACATTCCATACGCCTCTCCTCATACTGGCCTTTCCTCCAAAATGTGGTTCCCATCCCGGTCCCGGAGCCCACAGCTACCCACGTACCGTACGTGAAATACTGGATCTCTGGCGGGAGCGTAACTTCGCTGAGGTCGCTCTCCTGGACGTAACTGTCCACGTACTGTTGTGCTTTCGTGGCCTGGAGGAAAGCGAGGAATCTGGCCGTGAAAGCGGCAATGAAGATGGAGAGCATCCCGAAGTCGAGCACATTCCATAACTGCAAAATGTACTCCCTAGGTCCTTCCAGCCAGAGCTCCTTACACTCGGACCACATCATTCCTGTCGCAACAAACATGGCAGGCAAGACGTGATTGTATAGCTCGGACTGCACAGCCGCTATGGCGCCCCCTTCAGGACACAGCTAACAAAGGCCCTGGATGTAGAGCCAGCACGCAGCGTCCCAATGCGGCAACTGCCTGCATGGTTACCAAGGCCCTGGGCAGAGTTCAACGGGAAAGATGCTTCCATTAAAGGGATGCTTCGCCTGCCAAGTCAGAGTTTGGAGAAACACATTCTACCTGTGGCATCAGAAATATCACTATTCATGGGGTGGGGTAGAAAGGAGGGAAGAAAATAAGTCAGGTGGAATTCTGTTCTAGGCTGGCCCTGCAGTACAGTGGTTAAGTGCTGTGCACAGAAAACCAGATCCTTCATGGCCAACCATGGCTCAGATCTCCCTCTGGTGGCTTAAAAAGGGCTTAAAGGGAACCAGCAGTTAGCGTAATGGCTATGTCGCTGGACTCCCACGTAGTCGACGGAGGTTCGCGTCCCAGACCTGGTGGCTTAAACTCACGCCAGGCGCGTGTGCGTGTGTGCCCAAGATCCCGAGAGGAGAATGGAGGAGAAGGGATTACGGTGTGACCATCCCCCCTGGGGGGGTGATTTCTCCCTTTTTGTCTCTATGTCTCTCTCTGTCTGTCTGGCGAGTGCACACGCCCTATAGCGAAACCTCTCAAAAAAAAAAAAATAGGGCTTAAAAAAATATGCCCAGTGCATGCTCATGCATGCCCCAAATCCCAACAGGATTGAGAAATGGAGAAAAAGAGATTGCAGTATGACCATGGGAAGGGTGCCCCCTCTCTTTCTCTCTGTCTCTTGTTTATGCACCCACACTTTGTCATTAAAAAGAAAAAAAGGCAATATAAAAGTTCCTTAGTCATTAGCTAATGGCCACTGGGTTATTCCACAAGTGTTTCAGTTGAATAATTGATCACCACAAGGAGTCGTATTTAAAAATTTCCATTTTGTTCATTAAGTGAAGTTGGATTTATTTATTTGTTTTTCGTTTTTTTTTTTTTTTTGAGTTGGATTTCTGAAACATGATATGTCTGCAATCAGGCTCCTGCTACTCCTAAGAAATTCTATTTATCATTAAACGATATCTTTACCTTTTAGCATTATCTAGCTACCAAAGTATTCAACACTGGCTATTTAACTTATCTTACCATGGTGAGGTTGCTATTCAAAAAAGTACAATGACATTTTTCAAAGGAAAGGATGATCATTTATATAATTTTTTAGTAGAAATTAAGGTACCAAAAAGCTTACCAAGAACCCAGACCATGATGAGCATTTCGGTCCATGTGAACTGGGTAGTTTTTACCCTGAAGATCTGCTTGGGGTAGTCGATGACAGTGATGTTCGGCAGCGTGGTGATGCCTTTGAACCTGTCCAAGGCATTGAACACAAGCAGGCCCAGGAAGATGATGAAGGAAGTAGCGTGCACCACGAACTTCATGAAAGGGCTTCGCAGGATTCTCCCCAGCTGTGATATTGATATGACAAACCAAAGCATGAGAAAAATTCTGCTTTAGAAAATCTGGCTTCCAGGGCCAGCAGGTGGTATGATAGTTAAGACGCTGGACTCCCACACGGCCAACCGCATTTCAAGTCCTGGGCCTGGCAGCTTGAAAATCAGGCCAGGCGCATGTGTGTGCATGCATGCCCACAATTTCAAGACGAGAATGGAGGAGAAGGGACTGTGGCATGGACATGCCCCTTGGGGGATGATTTCTCACTTCCTCTCTCTCTGTCTCTGTGTGTCTCTCTCCAGTAAGTGCACACATATTATGGGGGGAAAATCTTTTTTAAAAAGTACATGAAATGAGAATCCTAAACATTCTGCTTTTGCTTCTGAAGAGCTACCCATAGTGACAACTGTTCCTTTTAAGGGGTACTTCTTCTAAAAGTAATTTAACAAGTCCTCAAAACTCATTGTTTATCAATATTCAGTTTGTCCTCAGATATACCACACTCACAGATGCACTTCCAGTAACCAGAGGACATGTACTGACTTTTGCTGTCTTTTCTACATGAAAGACTAGGCCACATCAAGGTTTTCACAGTCCAGGAAAAGAAACCTCAAACCTGTCCTAAGTAATTACTGCTAAGAGAGTGAGATGTTATGAGTTTGTAGAGCCATATCACACATTAAAAGCCCCTTGCAGATTGAAAAAGGTACTACTATCACTACATTAGCAAATTTAAATTCTAATTGCTAAATAGTCCAAAGTCAAGTTGTATCTTATATGATATTAAAAAAAGTCGAAAGTATTAGAATCAAGGTAAAGAGTTTATCTGTTACTACCAGACTAAGGAGAGGGCAATACACTATAATTAAAACCCCTAAGTAGGTTAACTTAATTAAAAGTCATCTCTGGGTTTTGAAAACCACATACAAGCACTTCGAAAGTTCAGTTTATAATTATTTTAAGGTGACTCCTTAAAAATCCCCCGTGAAACCATGTCCTTAAAAGTCCCATGTCCTAGTACAAATGAAAAACAATTCCTCCTGTCCCAAGGGCTTTCACAGTCCAAGGATTAGGTACATTTGGTAGATTTATCAAATACGTCCTCTATTCTACACATTCAGACGCTGTTTTTCAGCTCAGTCTGTGACCTGAAAAAGTACCGAGGTTCCCATTTAAAAGATGAACTTTAAACAAATGTTTTTGTACGTCCAGAACTTTAACTTGATATCAACAAATGACCAAAGAATGTCATGTGATTCTGGGACTGGACATGAGTGTATGCAGACAAACGTGGCATTTTCCATATGAGAGACAGAACAATAATCAACAACACGTTTGCACTTCAGTCTGCTCTTCCACAGCTGTAGAGGGGGCACATCTGGGGTAGCTTAGCCACAGCACAGAGACATTTCCTGGGAGTTGCCAGTTTATTTCTCCTGAAGGCTGATCTTTTTTTTTTTTAAAGAATTATTTTATTTAACTTTATATTAATTTGACCAGAGAAGGACAGAGTGAGTGAGAGAAACTGAGAAAGCAAGCTGCCAGGTCCAGGACTCAAACTGCGGTCAGCCATGTGACCTGGGGGTTAAGGCAGCTGGATCCTACATGGCCAACTGTTCAGGTGTTAGACCCAGAGTCTTAAGAAACATGCTGGGAGTGTGTGCATGCATGCCCAAAATTCCAACAGGAGAGAGAAATGGAGGAGAAAGGACCATAGCATAGCCATACCCCATAGGACTTGAGGGGGTGGGGCTCCCCCTCCCCCCTTCTCTCTTCAGTGAGGAATGCATCCTCTGGCAAATTTTAAAAAAGGGTTAGCAAGCAACGTGGTGGTTAAGGCACTGGATCCCAAACGGCCAACTCCATGATTTGAGTCTCAGACCCAGTGGCTTGAAAAAGACACAGAACACATATGCATGTATGCCCCAAATCCTGAGAGAAGAATGGAAGAGAAGGGATTGCAGTGTGACCATTCCCCCTGAGGAGGGATGATTTCTCACCTTCCTGTTCTGTCTCGAGCACACACACCCTATGGCAAAAAGCTAAAATAAATAAATAAATAAAAGCAACTTGCTTATCTTGCAAGTGTGAGCTACGTAGAAAGGATTTGCTGGGCTGCGTTTTCACTGTTGGGTAGGCAGTATACGTCTGCCTTAAAGGCGCATTCAGGAAATGGTCCAGTTCCCACATTTCCCTTCTCTCCTGGGCAGGTCTCACTGCACTGTCAGTTGCACTTTTACAAATGAAGAGTAGACCGAAAGATGCCGACTGTGAACCTGATACAATGTCTTAACTGATGAAGTTGCCCTAAAAGACAAACACTTGCAAATCCAAACTTTCTCATTCATTTTCTCTAGGAAGAGGAATTATTCGGGTGGGATATGATTTTTTTAATTGTATGCCCATTTTACTTACAGTTTTTAGTCTCTAGTGTCTGTGTATTTGAGGAACTTTAGTTTTCCATGATACAGAACAAAAGAACGGAGTCATCAAACTTGATCAAAATGACAAACTTTCTGCCTTAAACTGCACAAGGGCAACTTGACAAGGAGTGAGGTGGATAAATACTCGCATACACACATGGCGCCTGTGGAGGAGGCCTGTGCCCGGAGACCGCTAAGCCAGAGAGCTGATGGATTTCCAGGGTCATTTGTTAAGTGACCTTGACTCATTTTGCCTGAAACTGCCTCTGATTTAAACAAAACCGGGTTTTGGAATCTAACAACAGGATTAAAGGATCAGAATGGGCCCTTCTCACTGGAGTGGCCTTCATTAACCGTGAGCAGAGTCAGCACTCCTCCCCACATCTTGTCTGGGGGATCCCTGAGCTGACTTGAGTCTAACTGACAAGCTGAGAGGGGAATAAAGGCAGCAAACAAAACAATCTAAACAAGATGAAATAATCAAACATATCCCAATGCCCCAAACTCAAATTCTACATTTTTTAGAACCTTCTGAAGGAACATAGGGCTGGGGGAATGACACACGCTTTCTTTGAGACTTCGGCTACTGCCACTCTTCTCACCTGCCCTTACTCCATTCGACCTCCGATTTCTTCTGGCAGATTCCAATGAGTTGCTCCTTCTAGTTCCCGCCCGAGTTAGCTATTTCTTGGTGTTACTACAACAGACTACCTGTGCCTGTTCCTTCCACAGGGAGGCCCAGGAGAAGTTCTACTTACTCAACTGTCAACAGAGTCAGCCTAAGTGCACTTCACTCAAGCCACTTTTCCTCCTCTCTGCCTGCCTCGGGGATTCTACCTGAAGGGCCGAAGTATTTTACACCTGCAGATGTGATGTCTGCCCCAGCACCAAATCCTTCCTTCACCCACTATTTGAATGGATGGAGTCCTTACACGCAGCATCTGTGTTCCTGAGTTCATGAACATTTAGGGTAAAACTGCTAAGAATCTTAAGTACAAAGCTCCTCTCTTTGCATCCCGAGGGACACGGTACACCAACCACAGAGGAAACGGGTGTGGACAGCCAGTACCCTGCTGCATGGTGCGATCCAGTAGCCGATGGCGAGGAATGGAAGGCCCAAGGCCACGACCAGCACGACCAGACACTTGATGGCCACGGTCTGTTCCCGCAGGCCCGAGAGGTTCTCGTACCAGATGGTCAGGAGCTGCTGCTGGCAGTTGGGGTGAGCCACGAACTGTCGGTAGGGGGAAAGAGAAGGGATGGGGGAGAGAAAGAGATGAGAAGCAGAGAAGAGAGGGGGGTTACCATAGCATCCTTGGCAGTTCAACCCCTGAACGCACGTGCCTCCTAAAGATATTAAAGCATAGTTTCCCGGAAAACAGGCACTGGAGGTTCTGGTGATGTTCTCCCCTGCCTTCCCTCTATTTTTACTCAAAGTTGCTTTGGCCCTAGTGTAAGTAATGTGGAAACAAGAGGGCAGGCGTGTTTTGTCCTTCATTAGCGTTGTCTCTGATCGAAACCTTCCATAATGCAGATTCCTCTGTGAAATCTGGGTGACATCTGGCTTCTTTTGGGAATATGTGTCCCATCTTGCTGTCTGCCAGCTGGTTGCCTTCAGTTCAAAATGGAAAACGGAAATAAAAAGCTGTTTGGTTTATTACGACTAGAGCTGAAAAAGAAATGGTGGGGGACAGATGGTGAAGGACAGTGGGAACCTCCAAGCTTTGCAAGGCTGACCCACACAGGAGGGTTCTGAATGCACATCCAGAGGCCTCCCTGACCATGGCAGGCGCTCATGTGTCCATGACCCAGGGCTGGCCGAGACTGGGGGAGGATCCTGGTGTCAAGACCCCATTGACAGTGCCCTCTCTCTCTTGCTCATAGAATAAATTAATAAACTTAAACAAAGAAAAAAAGAAATGTTATTCGTCATGAGAAACCCCTAAGATGTTATAATGTATTTAATAAATGCATAATATGCCCTATGTGTATGTATAGCCTACTAACACAAATCCACAAAAGAGCTTGTGGGGGGGAGACAGTGACCCTGTGGGGAGACTGTGCTAGGTCTTCACTGGCACTGCTTCCAGAAATGGTCCCAAATGTCACTTCCTTCCAGTTTCAGGAGTCTGTCCTTTTTCTTTTTAAATTGCTCTCTCTATCACAAAAGGACACAAACACTTTTCACTAGCAGTTCTAACTCTAATCAGAAAAAATGAGCAAATGATAATTATGCCAGCCCTGCCATTTGATTTTTCCCCCTCCATTTGACTGTACAAAGTCACCTGACTACGCCACCCAGAGGGACTGGATTTCTTGGAGGCCCTCTCCTTACTCAGGTAGCAGAATATATTTGTTGTACCCCATGTAAATGTCCTTATGCCAAATGGTACCCATTTGTAGCTAAATAGGCCTTCCTTGTCACGGCCAGGTGTACTTTCTCCAAATGCAGAATTAAGCATCATTCAAAAGTCAGCTATGAGTGCCAGCATATTTTTAAAAAGTCACTTTTAGCAGGTCAGCTGGTGGCATGGTGGTTAAGGCAGCTGGATCCCACATGGCTGACTGCGCCATTAGAGCTGCAGCTTGGAAAACACACCGGGTGCGTGTGCACGTGTACCCAAAATCCAGAAAGGAGGACGAGATGGAGCAGAAGGAACTGTGGCATGACCAATCCCCATGGGGGTGCTTTCTCATTAAAAAAAAAAAAAAAAAGTCATTTGTAGTAACACAAAAATCAAGGTATCGCTGTCTTCTAAATAACAGAATAAACAATAATAATGAACCTGTTAGGAAGTACCCTTGAAATGTCTTGGGAACTCTGAGAGGCAAAGAGGGAAGCTACAGTTCCCATGTGACAAAGGGTTCATCTTTAATCAAGTTCTAGTGAACGCTTCTAGTGACTGTTAGGAACTTTAGGCAGATATTAATGCATAGTTTCCCGGAAAACAGGCACTGGAGGTTCTGGTGATGTTCTCCCCTGCCTTCCCTCTATTTTTACTCAAAGTTGCTTTGGCCCTAGTGTAAGTAATGTGGAAACAAGAGGGCAGGCGTGTTTTGTCCTTCATTAGCGTTGTCTCTGATCGAAACCTTCCATAATGCAGATTCCTCTGTGAAATCTGGGTGACATCTGGCTTCTTTTGGGAATATGTGTCCCATCTTGCTGTCTGCCAGCTGGTTGCCTTCAGTTCAAAATGGAAAACGGAAATAAAAAGCTGTTTGGTTTATTACGACTAGAGCTGAAAAAGAAATGGTGGGGGACAGATGGTGAAGGACAGTGGGAACCTCCAAGCTTTGCAAGGTTGACCCACACAGGAGGGTTCTGAATGCACATCCAGAGGCCTCCCTGACCATGGCAGGCGCTCATGTGTCCATGACCCAGGGCTGGCCGAGACTGGGGGAGGATCCTGGTGTCAAGACCCCATTGACAGTGCCCTCTCTCTCTTGCTCATAGAATAAATTAATAAACTTAAACAAAGAAAAAAAGAAATGTTATTCGTCATGAGAAACCCCTAAGATGTTATAATGTATTTAATAAATGCATAATATGCCCTATGTGTATGTATAGCCTACTAACACAAATCCACAAAAGAGCTTGTGGGGGGGAGACAGTGACCCTGTGGGGAGACTGTGCTAGGTCTTCACTGGCACTGCTTCCAGAAATGGTCCCAAATGTCACTTCCTTCCAGTTTCAGGAGTCTGTCCTTTTTCTTTTTAAATTGCTCTCTCTATCACAAAAGGACACAAACACTTTTCACTAGCAGTTCTAACTCTAATCAGAAAAAATGAGCAAATGATAATTATGCCAGCCCTGCCATTTGATTTTTCCCCCTCCATTTGACTGTACAAAGTCACCTGACTACGCCACCCAGAGGGACTGGATTTCTTGGAGGCCCTCTCCTTACTCAGGTAGCAGAATATATTTGTTGTACCCCATGTAAATGTCCTTATGCCAAATGGTACCCATTTGTAGCTAAATAGGCCTTCCTTGTCACGGCCAGGTGTACTTTCTCCAAATGCAGAATTAAGCATCATTCAAAAGTCAGCTATGAGTGCCAGCATATTTTTAAAAAGTCACTTTTAGCAGGTCAGCTGGTGGCATGGTGGTTAAGGCAGCTGGATCCCACATGGCTGACTGCGCCATTAGAGCTGCAGCTTGGAAAACACACCGGGTGCGTGTGCACGTGTACCCAAAATCCAGAAAGGAGGACGAGATGGAGCAGAAGGAACTGTGGCATGACCAATCCCCATGGGGGTGCTTTCTCATTAAAAAAAAAAAAAAAAGTCATTTGTAGTAACACAAAAATCAAGGTATCGCTGTCTTCTAAATAACAGAATAAACAATAATAATGAACCTGTTAGGAAGTACCCTTGAAATGTCTTGGGAACTCTGAGAGGCAAAGAGGGAAGCTACAGTTCCCATGTGACAAAGGGTTCATCTTTAATCAAGTTCTAGTGAACGCTTCTAGTGACTGTTAGGAACTTTAGGCAACTGCTCAGGTTTTGTGGCCATTTACCAACAGCTCACCTACAAGGAAATGAACACGTAACCACTTACTGCTGCAGAGCAGTCATCTTAATTACTTACACCAGCAATTTTAACTAAAACAAACAAACAAAAGTTGCAGAGCAGGACAGTGGCACAGCGGTAAAATGTGGTGCTTTGCAAGGCTGACCCATGTGGAAGGTTCCAGGCTCATGTCCGGAGACCTCCTTGAATATGCAAGTACATGCTTGCCCCTGATCTGAGGCTGGCCGAAGTTGGAGGTAGACTGCAGCATCAATGCCCTGTTGGGAGTGCTGTCTTTCTCTCTTGTTCTCAGTCTTGCTCATGGAAAAAATAAACTTTTTAAAAAGTCTCATTTCCGGGTAGGAAATGGAGACACAATTACCCTAGATCTTCCCCCTTCTCCTCCCTCCCATGTGTATCCCGCTTAGGAAGTGATCTGACGGTGGCTCCTGCAGTCCTAGCTGCTCCCCATGCAGGAGAACTCGAGGATCTGTTGACAGAGGTGGTGAGACTCCATTTACAAACTTTAGATTTGAAGTACTTAACTGCATTCTTTGTAGTCATAGTAGCTGGTAATGTTTAGAGGATTTAAATCCCTGTTGGGGGGGGTGCTGGCAGGTGGCATGTAAGGTGCAGGACTCCCACATGGCCTACCACGGTTCAAGTCCTAGACCTGGTGGCTTGCTTTCTCAGTCTCTTTCTCTGTCCCTCTCCAGTCAAATGAAAATAAATGAATACATGAAGTTAAATAAAATAATTTGTTTTAAAAAAATCACTGTTGGGACCAGCAGTTAGCGTAATGGCTATGTCGCTGGACTCCCACGTAGTCGACCATGGTTCGAGTCCTGGACCCGGTAGCTTAAACTCACGCCAGGCGCGTATGCGTGTGTGCCCAAGATCCCGAGAGGAGAATGGAGGAGAAGGGATTGCGGCGTGGCCATCTCCCCGGGGGGTGATTTCCTGCTTTCTGTCTCTCTGTCTCTCTGTCTCTCTCTGTCTGTCTGGCGAGCGTGCGCGCCCTAAAGCAAAAACCTCTCAAAAAAAAAAAAATCACTGTTGGGTTTTGGGCATGTACACACATGCACTCTGCATGTCTTTCAGGCCATCCTGGGCCAGGATTTGAGTTTCACAGTCAGCTGTGTGGCATCCAGCTGCCTTAACCACCAGGCCATGGAGACGGCCCTGGATCATTTCCTTTCTGCTTCATCTCTTCCTCTACCGTTCCTAAATTCCCCTCTCATTCATTCTTTACTTATCAAAATGTCTTAAGCCTCTCCTATGAGCGGGTTCAGAGTCAGCCATGTGGGTTGTAGCTCCCTTAACATCTAAGCTAAGAGGCTGGCCCTCTAGTCTCCTTCCTTGAGGTAGTAATACTCCACCATGTGGCATCTGTTGAGTCCTTTTAATCCACACAAATAGAATTTATTCCAATGATTTAAAATCCTAATGCACAGAGGAATTAAAAAATATATACAATAATAGCAAGGCCAAAAATAAAAAGTTAATCCCTCTAGGAGATGACTTTTGCTTTTTCCAATAACTTTGAAATAGGGCAGTGACATTTATCTCTCAACACTGTTTACCTCCTGAAAAGTGTCTCTTACACAGCCACACTCTTCAGAGCCAGCTGGATAAAATGTGTATGCTGTTTCTTAACATCAGTGGGCAGCAAATGGAAGTCATTACCAAACTAATGCCCTTGGGAACCAGCAGTTAGCGTAATGGCTATGTCGCTGGACTCCCACGTAGTCGACCGCGGTTTGTGTCCCGGACCCGGTAGCTTAAAACTCACGCCGGGCACGTGTGCGTGTGTGCCCAAGATCCCGAGAGGAGAATGGAGGAGAAGGGATTGTGGCGTGACCATCCCCCCTGGGGGGTGATTTCTCCCTTTCTGTCTCTATGTCTCTCTCTGTCTGTCTGGCGAGCACACGCGCCCTATAGCAAAAAAAAAAAAAAAAAAAAATCTCTCCAAAAAACAAAACAAAACAAAAAAACAAAAAAACAACTAATGAGCTTTTCTGATTTAAATCCAGGAATGCTTGACATAAGAAAAGCTCTCGATCTTTCGACAGAGCAAAACTATAGAAGCATTCAGAAGAAACAGGTGTTTTTCTCCTCTGAAAAATAACTAATATTGGAGGGGGGGTCTTCAAAAAGTTCATAAGAATTGTGTATTATTGGGACCCAGCAGTTGGCGTGGTCGTTGAAGCACTGGGCTTCCCACCTGGCAGACCATGGCTTGAGTCCCAGATCTGGCAGCTTGTTTTCTCACTCCAACCCCCCTCCCCGTGAACATATATGAAATAATAATAATAAATAGAATAAAATAAAACATTGTTTTTTAAAATTGTGTATTATGAAAAAACTGTGCATATATTTCAAAGTTTTTTTCATTAATTATATATATTTTTTGCACCAGAGGTCCTTACTGTTCTATGCTGTTCAAGAGAAAAGGGATCCAACGTTGTGACTACTGTTCAAATCTCTAGCCCGGTCAGTTTGAAACATGCTGGGCATGCCTGTGGAGACTTGATGGGCTGGAGGGCTGGAGGAAAGAGACCACGGTGTGACCACGTGTTGTGGAGACTGCTCCTCTCTCTCACACTCTTGTGTGTTCACACATGAGCTCCATCTTGAATAAAAAAATTTAAAAAAATATTTTCTGCACCAGAATGAACTCATACTTTAATTCCATTCCTCCATGAACTTTCTGAAGTCCTCTCAGAGGTGGTAAATGGCACCACCAGTCGGGGCACATTATGGGAAACAACTAATTCTAAACTTACAAAAAACGACTTCACACTATCTTTTCATCAAATCAGCCTTCACAAGAACTGTCTTCCTGTGACTATTTTTGAGCAAAAACATGGGAGGAATGCTGCTTTTATTTTTAATGACATCCTAAGAGCTATAATTTAAAAGAAAAATTTTTCTCTCTTTTTTCTTTTTTCTTTTTTTTTTTTTTTTAAGAGAGATTTTTGCTATAGGGCACATGCACTCATTGACTCACTGGAGAGACAGAAAGGCAGAAAGTGAGAAGTCCCCCCCACCCCCAAGGGGGATGGCCACACCACAATCCCTTCTCCTCCATTCTCTTCTTGGGATCTTGGCCATGCACATACACACCCCTCACATGAGTTTTAAGCCACCAGGCCTGAGACTTGAACCATGGTCAACTACAAGGGAGTCCAGCAATGTAACCATTACGCCATCTGTTGGTCCCAAAAGAAAATACTCTTATGAAAAAAAGTAGACAATTCAACTTCCTGTTAAAGTTCATTGAATTGTGAAATATAATCCCCAAACTTATATTTGTACAGGTTTTCTGGATTTTTGGACTCAGTGAGTGTAAAACGGTGTTGTTTCTTGGTACCAGAGCACAAACCAGGACAAAGGCTTTGTGGTGCGAGACTCAGGACCACGCTGGCCAGCACAGGCAACTGAGGAGTCCATACAATCACCACTCTCCCGTGGCATTTCTCATACTCCGAGCTTTCTGCACGCTTATCCTCAGTGGGTGATAGGCTTGGTTGAGTGTCTATGTTCACGCTGTCACTTGTCTCTTTGTTAGATGAATTATCCACAGTTAAACCTAATCTCCCTAATGGAGGGAGGAAGGACTCAGGAAATGTTCTCCTCCTCCTTCCTGAGAAGCCAGCACTTCAGACATGATGGCTACCACATTGTACTGGGTCATTAGGAAAGTCATGACGCATTGTTGCATAGAAAAACAGAAAAATATGTCATGACGTTCTCGATGACCTAATAGCGTATTTCTGGTCAAGAACTTCCTCACAAGAGAATAGCTCACTATGAGGTGGGTAGAACTTTAGTTATTCCTGTGGGGTTAGGAGAGAGTTGATGCTCAGCTTCCCATCCCAGAGCAGGATAGCGGTACAGTCAGAAGGAGAGCTCATCCCAGAGCAGGGTAGTGGTACAGTAAGGAGAGCCCATCCCAGAGCAGGACAGTGGTACGGTCAGAAGGAGAGCCCATCCCAGAGCAGGACAGTGGTACGGTCAGAAGGAGAGCCCATCCCAGAGCAGGATAGCAGTACAGTCAAAAGGAGAGCTCAAGACTTTGGGGACATGTGGTCCATTCTCCAACTCCTCTCTTTCCCTCTTCTTCTTTTCTTAATTCTCTATAGGGTGCATGCTGTCGCCACAGAGAGACAGAGAGAGAGGGGAAGTGAGAAATCCTCCCTCCCCCCTGGGGGATTGCAATTTCTTCTCCTCCCAAGTCTCCTCTTGGGATTTTGGGAGTACACACATGCGCCTAGCATGTCTCTCAAGCCACTGAGTCTGGGACAGTCTTTCACATAGGATCTGGCTGTGTTAACCACTGTACCACCAGCTGGCCCCACACTATTCTAGTTAGACAAAATTAGTGTTTTTGCTTGAAAGTTAATTTTCTGGGTTTTTTAAAAGAATTATTTATTTTTACTTATTCATTCATTTATTTTAATTTGACCAGAGACAAACACACAGAGGAAGAGAGAGGGAAACTGAGAAAGCAAGTCACCCAGTTCAGGACTTGAACCGTGGTTGGCCATGTGGGAGTACCCAGCGCCTTAATCACCATGCCACCTGCTGGCCCTTTGAAAGTTAATTTTCTTACTGCCATCTTTAAAAAATCAAATGTCATCCTCTGTCTTATTCCATTCTCTTTCTGTAGAATAATGTTGGTCTTGCTACAAACAGAAACAGTGTTTACCACCCTTCCAGTTTTATTAGTTACCTTGGAGACCCCTTAGAAATGATTCTAGAAAGAAAAATCTTCCAAATCCTCTTCCTGATAAAAAGGCCATTAAGTTTATGATGGCCCATTACAACAAGAGCATTGAGGATTATAACTTCTTATGCTTTGAAATTTTGCAAGAGGGAGAAATGATGTCTGTATATTATTGACAGCATACAGTCATTACTAGAGAGTTTGAATATTTTTAGATATGTTTATTAACCATTTGAATTTGTTTTCTTGTGCATTTCCTATTCAAGCTCCTTGTTTTTCTATGTGGCTCTGGTTGTTTTCCTTATAAATTTATTTGGGCTCTTTGGGTAGTAAGAATGTCAATACCTCAAAAGTTATAATTAGGACAGAAATTTTCTCACTTTGACCTTTCCTTTTTGTTTATGATCCTTCTGATGTACAGAGGATTTGAGTTCTATGTGGCCAAATTATACCTTTGCTGTGAGATATCTTGTACTGCTTTTATATTGGAAAGCCCTTTCCCAAACAAACATTAAAGTCATGTTCATTTAGCTCCTACTCTACCTTTTTTTTCCATAGGGCATGTGTACTTGTTAGAGACAGACAGAAAGAAGGAGAGTGAGAAATCATCCCCTGGGGGAATGGCCGTGCTGCAATCCCTTCTCTATTTTCCTCTTGGGACTTTGGGCACGCATGCACACGCACCTGGTGTGAATTTCCAACCGCTAGGTCTGGGACTTGAATCACAGTCAACCCTGTGAGAATCCAGTGCCCTACCATCACACCGCCTGTGGACCCCAAAGGAAGTTTTGAGTGGAAGAAAAAAAAAAGGAATTGGGGCTTTGGAGAGACTAGAGTTCTCATTTATAGAGCAAAGACGCCAGATTAAAATGATTAATATTCCTTTTATCGCATAAAATAAACCCAGAAATGCTTTCAAAGTCTCAAATCTTCCACTACCAAAGATTTTTTCCCCCTTTGGTTTCCTAGTGGTTGACTGTTAGCAAATTTATTATTAATGACAACTAGTACATTGTAACTTGCACACCAATTTATTTAAAACGAACATGCAGGCTGACGTGCACTCTGTAAGAATTTGGTTAACAGAAGCACATCTGCAGGGGCTGTCTCTGCTAATGTGATACTTTCAAAGCAATGCTAAAAAACCAGTGACAGCTGAAATCAATTCTCTCCTCTCAAGTGCCAAAGAGGAGAGATACATATTGCAATATCTATGAATATGTGCTCTAAAACAGTTTCCAAAAACCACTTTCTAAAGCTTAACTAACAATAATGTCCAGAGAGGTAAGTGTAGCTAATTTAATGCTCTAATTGATCATTTCCTTGAAAAGTTTATTTCACTTTAATCCTGACAGAGAATCTTCACATTTGACTTTTTAATTTTTTTTTTTTAAATTTTAGGTTTTTGCCATAGGGCACATGTGGTCACTGGAGACAGGGAGAGGGAAAATGAGAAATCAACCCCCAGGAGTTTGGCCATGCTGCAATCCCTTCTCCTCCATCTTCCTCTTGGGATTTTGGGCATGCTTGCACATGCACTTGGTATGATTTTCAAGCCACCCAGGACTCAGGACTTGAACCATCGTCGGCCATATGGAAGTTGAACACCTTAACCACTATACCACCTACTAGCCCCCCAGACAAAATTTTTTGAACACTACATGTGGAAGTTCTCTGCATTATGATAGAGCAGAGAGAGATGAGCTGAGAGAGAGAGAGAGATTTCCTCATGCTCACTTGCTGCTAGGGTGCAAACATTGGCCTAGGTTCCACTGGTCTGGTCAGAGATGTCTGGCAGGCCTGTGATTTGAAAGGGACCATAGAGATAGCAGGCAGGACTCAGAGAATCCTTTTTTTTTCTTTTAAAATTTGCCAGAAGGTGCCTCTACTCACCAGAAAGAGACAGAGAAAGAGCAAGAGAGAGAAAGTACTCCCAACCCCCATGGAGGATGTTCATGCTGTAGTCCCTTCTCCACTTCTACCTTTTTTGGGCATTTTGGGCACATAAGCACATATGCCTGGCACGTTTTTCAATTCATGGGTTCTGGGACTTGAACCAAGCATTCACACACATGGAATTCAGCCACCTTAACCACTATGCCCCTGGAGCATCCTTTCTACTGGTGCAGGGGCCAGCCATCTGCACAGAATTGTTCGGGCCATAGGACCTCCCTTATCCTGGTCTGTTCTGGGTTTGGCTCTGGGCGAGGTTTTTGGAGCACAACTTAGATAAGCATGTTTCTCCATCTCTCCTTATGATTCTGTGAGCATCCCGACACCCCTTACTGAATTTCTTCCTGCTTAGATGGGCCATGGTCTGCTACTGAGGGCTGGAGCTAGGCAGGGAACAGGAACTCTATCTTTGAGGACTAGACTTGCTCAAGAGTCACCATTCTGAGTATGGACTTCCATAATGGAGAAATGCCATTAGCTAATGCTTATTGAACAGGTGTCATGGACTACCCTGTGCTAATTACGGAACAGAGACTATTTCGTGTACTCTTCAAACAACTGAGTAACTAGGTACTCTTACTGTCCTCAATTTACTACAGAGAAGACTGAGGTTTTGATGGGTAGGTGGCTGGCCCATAGTCACATGAAGACATGTGGTAACATCAGGACTTGAACCCTTGCTGACTCCAGTGCCTGTCCTCTGACATAGCATGCCACATTGCAGGAAGGACAGAAGACTCAGCTGTACATAGATTAAACAGTTCATTAAGCCAGATGTATTTCTGATAATAGCTTACTTCTTTGTAATTTATCAGTTTCTTCTCTCCTTCTTTCCTTTTTTAAACTTTGCCAGAGGACATATGTGTTTGGCAGAGAGAGAAGAGAGAAAAAGCGCCCCAAATGAGAAATGGCCACGCCGCAATCCCTTCTCCTCTCTCTCTCCTTTCAGGATCCTGGGCGGACACGCACACACACACACACACACACACACACACACACACGTGTGTGGCATGTTCCCCATCTGCCAGGTCCAAGTCTCAAACTGCGGGTCAGCCTTAGGGGATCCAGCTACCTTAACCACTAGGCTACAGAGCTGGCCCTGTTCGTTTCTCCTAAACATTTCATAAGTTATTTAAAAGAGCTATTTCAAGTTAGCAAAAAGATAACATTTCTGCAGTCATCGGAGTAAGATGAAATCATAATTTTTATTTCTAGCACCTGCGTACCCAGCTCCATAGTTGTGTGACCTTAGACATGTCATTTAAGTTTGGTGAACCTTGGCTTCCTCATAGAACAGAAACCTATCTTATCTATTTTACAGGTAAAAGGAATACTAAAACAGGTTTGCCCCAAGGATTAACATTAAAATGTAATAAAGCCTTACAAAAATCTTTATGAAAAAGAGAAATGACATTGTCACTAATAGTTTACAGAGTGCTTTTTGCACATCTTAATTTATTTAAACCCCATCAACACTCTGAGCTAGATAAGAGATCCCTTCTTTTAGATGAAGAAATTGAAATGACTTACCCAAGGGCCCGCAATCTGTCAAAAGTAACTAGCTATTTATCTGGCTACTCTACCATGATTCTTTACTTAACTCTTTCATGAAAAGAAAAATCCTAATTATTAAAAAAAAAAAAAATCCTGGGATTATGGCATAGCTGATGTCACGTGCTTATTCTCACCTTTTTGACTTCGTACTTAATGGCGAGCTTGACTCGACTCAACGAGGCTTTGTGCCTGTGCACCTCCAGAGGATCCATGGCCTCCAGGTCTCCGTTCAGAATGGCTTCCACCTCCTCCGAGTCTCGGCAGAGGTCCAGCACCCCCACTACAAAGTCCTTGCATTGCATGGAGAGCTTCCGATAGTCGTTCTAAAACAAAAGTTTTTGTGGTTAATGTGAAGAATTTGCTCCAATTCAACCGGAAGTGTTTAGGGTTTCTGTGAATTAGAAAAAGGAATCCCTTCATCTGAGTAGGAAGCTGTGGCCTCTACCTACATGCAAGGCTTGTTAGAAACAGGCTAGGGACCAGCAGATGGCGTCAGGATTACATCGCGGGACTCCCACTGGCCAATAGGGTTTGAGTCTGGGACCACAGCTTAAAACTCTCACAGGTGTGCGCAGCGCGGTTCTCCCCTATAAGGGGTGATTTCTGGCCTTCTGTTTCTGTCTCTCCCCGAAGCGCACGTGCCCTATAGCAAAAGTCTCTGTTAAAAAAAAAAAAGATAGATAGAAAAGAAACAGACTGGTCCATTCTCTCAGCCAGGTTTCCTTCTATAACCTGCCTAGTCTTAAGAAACAACTCTGAGCCAGCAGGTGGTGTGACGCTTAAGGCACTGGATCCCACGTGAGCCACGTCTGGACCTGGTGGTTTCAAAAACACATTGGATGTATTTGCACATACCCAAAACCCCACGAGGGGGCGAAGAGAGGAGAAGGGATTGAGGTATGGTCAGCTCTCCTGGGGAGTGATTTCTCACTTTCCCTTCCGCTCTGTTTTTCTACAGCGAGCACGCAAGCCCTATAGTGGAACAAGAAAGAGAGAAAGAGAGAGAGAGAAGGAAGGAAAGAAGGAAGGAAAGAAAGGAAGGAAGAAAAAAAGAGAGGGAGAAAGAGAGAGAGAGACACCACCTTGATGGTCCCATGGGCTGGGGGCTGAGGGTGAGAGAAAATGAAGAGATATTGGTCAAAGGGTACAAAGGTTTGGTTAAATGGGAGGAATACCTTTTGGAGGTCTGTTGATAGTGTGATGTCTGTAATTATAACAATGTATTGCCTGCTTCAGAATTGCTCAGAGAGTACTTTTTTTTTTTTTTTGAAAGGTTTTTGCTAGGGGGCACATGCTCTCGCCAGAGAGACAGATAGATAGAAAGTAAGAAATCACCCCCCAGGGGGGATGGCCACGTTGCAGTCCCTTCTCCTCCATTCTCCTCTCAGGATCTTGGGCACGCTCGCACATGCCCAGCGTGAGTTTAAGACATCAGGTCCGGGACTCAAACCGTGGTCAGCTACATGGGAGTCCAGCGACATAGCCATTACACCAACTGCTGGTCCCAGAATTGCTCAGAGAGTACATTTTAAATGTCTGGCTACAAAAAATGCAAAATAAGTGAGATAATGGATATGTTAATTAACTTGACTGAATCATTCCACACTGTACACATCTATCAAATCATCACATGGTATCCTATAAATACATATAATTATTATGTGTCAATTAAATAAAAAAAACCATATATTTACTCCAACAACATGGTATGCCCATAAGTTGCTAGTTTGTATTAGTGATATTGGCTAAACGCAAATGTCAAAAGACCACAGGATCAAAAAGCATTTTATCTTTTTTGTACAAACAACAGTTTTTTTCAAACCAATATAAGACCATTCCTGTAATGGAAGTTTTTCTAAAAGGGCAATTTTTCTAAAATGGAAATTTGACAGTAAGAGTTGATTCTATATGAAAATAACATGTCCAATTTACCTTGTTGGAGACCTCACTTCTCAAGGTGTCAGTGGCAGACCAATAGTATCTGGGAATTTCCTTTTTTATTAAAGAATTTTTAAAAATGTAACTTTATTTATTTATTTTAATTTGACCAGAGATGAATAGTGATAGAGAGAGGGAAAGTGAGAAAGCAAACCACCAGATTTGGGACTTGAATCACAGTTGGCCATGTGGGAATCCAGCACCCTCAACCACCATACCACCTGCCAGCCCCACACCTGGGCATTTTCAGCTTATAAATGCAGACGCTCAGATCCTGCCCCAGATGTCCTGACTTAGAACTGAGGAAGGACCAGCAAGCTGTGTTTTAGCATGCTCTCCAGGTTAAACATGTTACCGTTTGAGAAGACCATTTACAGTGAATGTGAAGAGGCAAACAGAGCCCCACCCTGATAGAGAGGGGTCTTTCCTTGTTTGTCTGAAAGGGATATTATCATGCCCTGCAGAACTGGAAGGAGAGAAATGTCCGATTATATGTCATTGAATTCTCAAGGGTTACAGAATATCAATACCTGAGAGAAAAATTTCCAGGACACTGGAACTAACACCTTGCTAAAAATAATCTGTGAATCTTTCATTTCATTTGCATATTTATATAACGCCACGGGCGGGTATAAAGAAGTCAGTTGGTAGCGTTCCCTATTACCTTCTGAATGAAGCTCTATTTCTGGCTCATTGGTTCCAGTTGAGAGGCCAATGACCATCTCTTGGGAAAGTGTCTCACATTTGGAAACTCCAGTTCCACTTTTATGACTTTCATTAAAATTCTAGCCCACTAGGAAAGTTAACTAGGTAATCATTTAATTTGGTACGCTTGAGGAATGTAGAAGTCCTGATTTCAATGTGTTCTGAGACACTGCTTATGTCCACATAACTAAGTATTACACAAATATGCCAAGTATCACTCACGTGGAAGAACTTCTGGCCTTCCAAAAGTCACACTGTAAAAAAAGACATGAAGGGGCCAGCAGATGTAGTGGTTACATCTCTGGACTCCCACATGAGTGACCACAGTTCAAGTCCCAGACCCAGTGGCTTGAAAATCATGCCAAGTATGTGTACACATGTGCCTAAGATCCCAAGAGGAGAATGGAGGAGAAGCAACTGTGGCATGACCATCTTCCTAGGGGTGATTTTTCACCTTTTCTCTCACTGTCTCTGTCTCCCTCTGCTGAGCACACATACGTTATGGCCAAAAGCTCTATAAAAAAAAAAGACATGAAGAATTCCAATTTTCTGCTTTAAATAATTAATTTGATTTGATGGTCACCAACTAAAATAAACAAGAAGAGAAGAGACTAAAGGCCACACCGATTGGAATAGTTTCCATTTCAGATAGCAGGAATTCAGATAAAGATCAGTTACAGTTAATCCTTTTCCCCTCTTAAGGGAACGGATAACATGAATAAAACTTCAGCCTTTGGTTTCCATTCAAGCTGGTAGCATGCAACTGATAAAATTAATACAACGTTCAGCCTCTGGTTTCTATGCAGACTGTCAGCTAAATATCCATCTGCCTCCATTCCTGAAAGACTAATGAAATATTAGTCTTTATTATAGCATCTAGAATACGTATTACATCCATGCCTGCTTCCATATAAAGCTCCTTCTGCCTTTTATTTTTCAGAGGTTTTAGCCTTAGGGCATGTACACTTGCCAGAGAGAGACAGAGAGAAACAGAGAGAGGGACGGTGAGACATCATCCCCTGCGGGATGGCCACGCCACAATCCTTCTCCTCCATTCTCGTCCTAGGGTCTTGGGCACACACGTACATGCACCTAGTGTGAGTTTCAAGTCACTGGGTCCAGGGCTTGAAATGTGATCGACCTCATGGGAGTCCAGCGATGTAACTGCTATGCCATCTGCTGGTCCCAAAGCCCCCCTTTTAATACAGGTCGTTTTTTTTTTTTTAAAGAATTATTTATTTTTAATTCTATTCTTTCATTTATTTATTTTAATTTGACCAGAGAGAGACACACAGAGAGAAGGGGGGAGAAACAGCAAGAAAGCAAGCCACCAGGTCTAGGACTCGAACCGTGGTCGACCATGTGGGAGTATCCAGCACCTTAACCACCATGCCACTTGCTGGTCCCAAAACAGGTTTTTTTAAGATAAAATTTCCTCATGTTATTTTGCAGTTCAGACTGTTCTGTAAGATTTGGTACAACATGGGATGACCATTTCTCTATTGAACATATATAAAAGAAGCTACTTGCTAGGTTTTGAAGAAAATGTAGTACCTGTTTGTGTGATGATACCTAAACAATGATTCACCGTTGAGAACTAGCATCTGTAAAACATTCAGTTTTAAAGAAAGGTGTGTATCTTTTCACTTCTACTGAAAGATCAGTTGAGAGACACAAAATTGGTAGCCATGCCAGTAGCAAAGACAATGCTTTGTTTTTATAATAATTTAAGCAAATCTCCTAGGAAGAAGTCCGTTGTCCACATGCAGAAAACAATCAGAGCTGGAGATAATGGTGACTTCTTTTATTGCAGTCATGGGACCCTATGTTTTAAATACATGCAGAACTTTCAGGAAAAGATGGAGAACTCCAGCTAAACACAGCCTGTCCTCCATTGTAGAAGCAACTGTGTCTGAGGTCTGCATTGACTGACAGTCCATTGTGAGATCCTGGTCCTACTAATGTGCAGCTCAGAGCACTTGTTGGGTCTGCATTTTCTAATAATTTTCTCTCGATTTAGTTTCACTTAATGATCTTCACTGCACCTCGTCCATGCCCATGGCCCTCCACAGAGACAACAGGTGAGCCTGCCTGCTACACTTTACAGAGCAGGAACGCAAGGCCCTGGGGACATGCTCCAGCCAGAGGAGGAACGGTAAAGTTCAGTTCCTGTCATGGCCTGTTTATAGGATCTGCATGCTCCTTTTTTCCTTCATTTAATCAACTAATTAATTATTATTATTTAATTTGACCAGGGAGAGACAGAGAGAGAGAGAAAGCAGGCTGCCAGGTCCAGGACTTGAACCACGACCATGTGAGAGTCCAGCGCCTTAACCACCATGCCGCCTGCTAGCCCCTCTACATAGTCCTTTTTTAGTGTATGGTTTGATCACCATTTTAATGTATTTTTATCCTTAAGAGGAAAATTGAAGTTCCACTTCAAGAGTATTTGGTTCTGTCAGTTTTTTCTCTAATAACAAAAGAGGTAAGATAGCTTAGTGGTTAAGAACCTGAACCCAGACCTCCCAAACTTAAATAATGCTTCTACCACTTACTAGTTGTGTGATTAAAAAAAAAAAAAAGTTTTGATATAGGGCATGTGTGCTCACTGGAACGGCACAAAGACAGAGGGAAAGTAAAAAATTATCCCCTTGTGGGGATGGCCCCGCCACAACCCCTTCTTTAGGGATTATTATTATTATTATTTTGGAGAGGTTTTTGCTATAGGGTGCGTGTGCTCGCCAGACAAAGAGAGACAGAGAGACAGAAAGGGAGAAATCCCCCCCCAGGGGAGATGGCCACGCCACAATCCCTTCTCTTCCTTTCTCCTCTCGGGATCTTGGGCACGCACGCACACATGACCGCCGGGTCCAGGACTCGAACCGTGGTCGACTATGTGGGAGTCCAGCGACATAGCCATTACGCTAACTGCTGGTCCCATCTTTAGGGATTTTGGACACACACACACAGCATGTTTTCCAAGTTACCAGGTCCAGGATTTGAGCTGTGGAGTTGGCCATGTGGGATCTAGCACCTTAGCAACCACACCACCTACTGGTTTCTGCTGTGTGATCTTGGAGAATTTCCTTAATCTCTCTATAAGAACAACCCTACCTGCTATTCGTATAGCACTGTGAGGGTAAATGCTTCGAGTGCTTGGTACACATTGAGTACTGTGTACCAAGTAGTGTTTTGCCATCATCAGGTACATCACGGTAGGGGAAGGACCAAGGACGGAGGACTGAGATCAAGTCATTGACATCGAGGCTTAGCAGATGGGTCCTTGGCAAGAGCCTTTGTTTTCTCATCTGTAGAATAAGAGATCTGAGGGCCAGCTGGTGGCATGGTAGTCGAGATGGCTGGATCCCACATGGCCAACTGTGCAGTTTGAGTCTGGGTCTGGCAGTGTGAGAAACACACCAGGCACATGAATGCCCAACACCGCAACAGGAGGGAACGTTGAAACAGAAGGGGTAGTGGTGTGGCCGCTCCCCTCGGAGGGTGCTTCTGCCTTTCCCCTCTCTTTCTCTCTCCCTCTTTGTCTCTCTCTGAAAAGGATATGTGCCCTCTGGAAATTTTTTTACAAAAAGAAAGAAAGAGGGAGAGAGAATGCTCCAATTCACCAGGTGATCCCTAGAGGATTTTCCTGCTGTAAAACACTACCTTGCGTTTGGCTTATCTTAATTTTCTTCATTACAGCACTTCTGTGACATAAATTGAAACTGCTTTTCTGTAAGATTGGGTACAGCACCAGAGAGGAAAAACTGAGGCACAGGGAAGGCAAATAGCTGATTTTTGTTTTTGTTTGCTTGTTTGTTTTTTAACAAAAAATGTGCATCCTTGAGTCAGAATTAGGAAACTTCACGTTGCATTCTCACAGCTTAATAAATGACTGGCTTTCTTGGCACTGGCATTTGGAGGATTAGCCCTGGAGTCCATCCTGTCCAATATTCTGTTTCTCAGAATAGTTTCAGACAGTATTTGCACATCCCAAATATTTTTTTAATAACCTGTCACCCAGCTGCCCTTCGTTAATTCATCTCAATGTCTCCTTGATGGCTCGGCCTCGGGAGGCAATGCCTTCTGGCGTTTTCAGCGCCATGCCCACCGTATTCCTCAAGGAACTATTGGGTCATGCCCACCGTATTCCTCAAGGAACTATTGGGTCATGTCCACCGTATTCCTCAAGGAACTCTTGGGTCATTGGGAAAGCCATGTTTGCACATCCCAAATATTTTTTTAATAACCTGTCACCCAGCTGCCCTTCGTTAATTCATCTCAATGTCTCCTTGATGGCTCGGCCTCGGGAGGCAATGCCTTCTGGCGTTTTCAGCGCCATGCCCACCGTATTCCTCAAGGAACTATTGGGTCATGCCCACCGTATTCCTCAAGGAACTATTGGGTCATGTCCACCGTATTCCTCAAGGAACTATTGGGTCATTGGGAAAGCCATGATGCATTTTTGCATAGAAAAACAGACAATACATCATGACTTTGCGGATGACCTAATATAACAATTGCCGGTAGCTGAGACTCTTCTCTAAAGCACCTGTTGTAAATGATGGCCATTTGAGGGCCAAGAACTAGATAGAACAGCCCATTGATAAGGTGACTAGATATAGGTGTCTGAAACTTTTTAAAAAATCACCTCTTTTTCACTAGGGAGCACAGTATCTATTTTTTCATTTCAAGGCTAGTACTTGGAGCTCAAAGTCCCTACGGAAAGAATGCAGTGAAATCATGGGACAGGGCGAATGAGGTTACCTGCTAGTCTTAGCAATGAGGTCCACTTCCCCGCCCTTCCAGAGCCCAGGGTCTCCGGTGAGTGCTAGGAAAAGCACTATTTTCTCTGTCTGTCTGAAGCCCTGACAGGTGGACGTGAGCATGGGATAAGAGGGCACGGAGGTGAAAGGAGGGCAAACAGAAAAGGAATAACAAGGACAGGTAAGAATGGGAAAGAAAAGGGACATTCCGTTAAGGGAGAGAGACGCATGGTCCTTAGAGACTGGAACGTCGTCGGAAGAACTGTCCTAATTTTGGCTCAGAGACAGTTGTGCTGCATGAGTGATTTCCATATAATCCAGAAAAAGGAGCTGAGATCGCGAGGTGATTTTGCATAGCCTCAGATATAGGGTGCTTTACAAATGTCCTCTACAACCTTCTCGGGTTTTCTCCTCTTGTTGCCACTTGTGATATTTTCTCACCTTTGAAAGGTTATCAGAGGTGACTCTAATATATCACTGTAAAGGAGAATGCAATTATTGTCAATATGGATTTAGCCAGTGACACAGACAGCTATGAATAACTAATTCTCTTACCACTGCCTCACTGAGATGATTTTTCTGGGTAGAATTGCAAACATTGCCATCTTTAGTAAATAGGAAAACAGTTCCTGAGTCAAGGAAAGAGTTCCTTTTGTAGAATCTTTTTGCAGACTTTCAATATATATCAAGCAAATGCATAAAGACAAGGTCTGTGAGAGTCAAAACAGTGGCAAGTGAACAGGTTAGAACTATGCTTTACGATGGTCCCCAAACAAAGAAATCATGTTTAGAAGTCTTCTACCTGGATGCTTTTCTACTCTCTGACCAGAATTTGAAGGTTTCAATAGTTCTCCTTGAGTTCTGTGTTTAAAAATATTTTATTGTGGATTCAAGGAAATAAATCTTTTCAAACACTACATAATGAATCTCTTCAAAGACAGTAAATATAAGCTTTTTTTTTTTACAATAAATATGTGTAGTTTTTATGTCAGAAAAAGTATTTTAATGGGTTAACAAATAAAATCATACAAAGGACACATCTCCACTAGGACAAGATGAGAGTTGATGATTATCTAGGTAATTTGGTATGTATGGAAGGTAAATAGGACCAATTTCCCACCATTTTCTAATAACCCCAGGGGAAAGTAGATTTCCCTTACCCCGAAGTATATTGCTAATTGAACTTCTATAAATTTCACATGAGTATGAAAAATCATATTAAGATGTGAAAGACAGAATAACCCTGTGATCTGACACCACAACACTAAACTAGAAAGATGAACTCAACATCCAGAAATAATTCAAAGAACTGATGTCCGCAATTGTCTTCTTAAATGAAAAACAGGAGACCAGGAACTACTGAATAGGTTCCCACTGATTTTTACCAGAACCAGCAAATACACTTTGGCTCCTGATTTAATAGCTAGAATTATTCAGAATGCACAAGAGGATGGAGCAACTGAGCAAAAAGTAAAATTGGTCTACCATTAATATATAGTTGTTCTAAAAATAAATAATACTGCTTAACTGGAGATGTCTAGAAAAAAATGTTCACTCAATGAAAAAAAAAATCCATTAAACCAAGCTACTTTGGCGTCTGTATTTCTGGCTCGACCTGACTTCTAGGGGTCACAACCCTGAATATACATTAGTGGAATTCAGGGAGAGGCAATTTAGTTATATTAATAAAATGACTTTAACAGCGTTTTATGTTGGCCTTTTCATTTTCCATTGCAAAGGAGTATACATATGGTGGGGGCAACAGGCACGCGTTCAAATACTACTGCCCACGGATGGAACCGCAGCGCGCTCGGCCACTCCCAAGGACTTGGTATTGGGATACTCCTAGGAACGGTGTGCAAGGCCTGAGGGGATTAAAAAGCAAACAGAAAAGCTAATACTATTTCCTTGTTGGGTGTCACCCTACACCAACACCCCCTAACTACTAAGGTGAGGAAGAATTGGAAAGGGAGGTCACACCAAATTCCTCCTTTGAACAAAAGAAGGCTAAGTCTCTAGTTTTATTTCAACCTTATCCAGAACACAGAGCACCATAATTACAACCGCTCTCTGACCCAGAAGCGAATTTATTGCAGCACCATTATTGAGAGACGGGGGAAAATAATAGATGGGCTCTGAAAGGAGCTCCCAGTGGGTGAGGACTTTAAACCTCCTGGGCACACTGCGGAAGAAGCCATCCCCGCAGCCAGCTGGGGCAGGGGGAGCGCGCGGAGCAGACAGGGGGCGCCTAGCTTACCTTGAACTCCTTCTCGATGTTGGCCAGCTTGGCTAGCTCGTTGCTGAGCTCCAGGGCCGTGAGCACCGGGTCCTCGCTGGACAAGGACAGGTACGCCGGGCTCGCCAGCCCCTTGTAGGCGTTGATCCTGGAGCGCGAGTGACTGAAGGAGTCGTGGCGCTGCTTCTCCGTGCAGTCCGCGCACTTGCAGAAGTAGTCGTGCGGCCGCTCGATGCGGGCGCCCTTCAGCAGCAGCATGTGCACCACCTCGTACTTCTGGCAGTGCGCCGCCAGGATGATGGGCGTGATGTCCGGCGAGAAGCGCGTGCCGTCCTCGTCGTAGGCGTAGAAGTCGTCGTCCTGCAGCTCCTGCTCGCAGGGGCTCAGCGTCAGGCGCTTGCTGGCCGCGAAGCCGGGGTGGTTGAGGATGGCTTCCACGATGCGCACGTAGCCTTTGCTGATGGCGAGCAGCAGGGCGTCGCCAATGCGCGCCAGGTTCTCCTTCTTGAGCAGCAGCTCCGTCACCTCCAGGTGCTCGTTGCCCACCGCCAGCTGCAGCGCGTTCTGGCCCATGTAGTCCACGCAGTTGACGTTCAGCGTCTTGGACTCCTCCAGCATCTTGCGCACCACGGGGACGTTGCCTTACTCGGCGGCGTCGAGGAAGCGCTCCTCCTCCGCCGTGAGGCTGGTGCCCCGGTCGTTGAACATGAAGGCCGGGCCCCGGACAGCCTGGCGCCGGCCCTTCTCGCGCATCACCGTCATGCGCCGCAGGGACGGGCTTCCCTCCATGGACCTAGGCGGCAGCAAGGACAACACTGTAGACGGTTAGGGCCTCTCTCGACTGCGCCACACCCTTGCAGACCTGGACCCTGGCGGTCTGGCAGGTGCCAAGGACTCGCCTGAAATCTACACGTGTTTCCAAAAGAGCCCGCAGCCCCAGAGAACAAGAGCTGCTGTTCTCGGAACTGCTTTCAGATGGGGTAGAAGCAACACTAAAGCCATGTCCAGGCTCCCACGCCTCCCTGTGGCCCTGGTAAAGATGGAACTCATCGCGTCTTATGACAATATCCTTATTTTTGTTCTCCAAAGTCTTGGGACTAGGGACCAGCAGGTGGCATAGTGGTTAAGGCACTGGACTCCCCACATGGCTCACCGGGGTTTGAGTCCTGGACCTGGCAGCTTTCTTTTGCCCTTTCTCCCTATCACTCCTTGGTCAAATAATAATAATAATAA
>NW_006159859.1:4086307-4103241 GCF_000334495.1 Tupaia belangeri chinensis
ACACACACCAAAACTCCCCCCCCCCACTATTTAGGCCAAGTATTACCTTATAGGATCTTAGATCTTAGTTTTATCTTTTTTCTCTTATGGAGATTCCCACCACCCCCTCCCCAAGAAGAATTACAGATTCATCTTTTTGATGATACAAGATTTAGCGATTATAAAAGGTGAGCATTGATCTAGATTAATTTTATTGAAAATAACTGTCCTTCATAGTGAGAATTGTTAATTATCTATATAACTTTGCCTCTTTGAACTAAAAGGGAATGGTTAGTTTTATGGTTTAATAATCGCTAGTATTTGTGAATAAAGCAACCGGGCACTACCTGTGGTTTAAAACAACGTTCTGAAACGCTAACACCAGCCACATTCGTCCAGGGTCAGCTGGATCAGAGAAGCCATATCATTAACTGAAATGTGCAGTGATTTGAGCTCACAACTCAACTTCTGCAATGCTAGGTACATAATTTCACTTCCTTGTGCCTGCTTACCCCAGGGATATACTAGTCATTTATAAAGTTCTTCAGATTTTGCACATGAAACTATGAATAAAAAACTTTCTAGAAATTCTGAATCTCTGAAAACAAATGCTAAATAAATATCATTTTCATGTTGTGATGATCTGTAACATTTCCGTGACTTGTACAAAATCTCAGTGGCATCTTTGCCTTTATCTGCATCTTTACTTATACCCGGCTCCAACATTCTTGCTGGTTGAAATGCTCAAGGTAACTCTCTTTTAAAGATCTGCAATTGTGTATATGTATGAATTGCACCAAAAGATACCAAAGAAAGCTTTTCTTCTGCCTTGTTGACATTTGGCACAAATAATTCAAAGTTAAAACTGGATGACTGGGAAAGAGAATGTTTTCCTTCTATAATAACATATTCCAGAAATACCTCCTGCCATTGAGACAGTCACATACATAGAGTTAGGGATTGAACATTAACGAGAAAGGATTGGTTTTCCCGGGGACCAGGAGGTAGATATCTAAATTAGGGGTGTCTTCTCTAGCAGTAAAAGTCAGAGGTGATTTTCAGTTTGCATGTAGTTCTCGGCTCTGTGGGCCCCAAACATAGACAGGAGCACAAAAACCACCAGCAGAAGGTTTCCCAGATAGAAACGAAGGAAAATGCATCCAGCCAGACCTGGATCTACAGAGAGGTCCCCGGAGAGGCTTGTTCATTTATCCAAGGGCAGAGAGTGCTTTGACCCACCCCATTCTAACTGCTCAACTAGTACCAAGAGATCAACTCTAAAAATGAATTCATTTTACACACACACACACACACACACACGCATTTGTATCAACAGCAATTTCTGGAAGGCAACACAAGAAAACAAGAGAAGAGGGGGCATTCCCTTTTCACTTCTGCTCTCTTAAATACAGCGAATAGTTTTAATCATAGTTTGAATATTTTCATTAAAAATAACATTAATGTTTAAAATTTTTATTTCTTATAATCCCTTAGTTGACAAGAAATTTTAAATAGAGGTACTTCATTGGCTGTTACATTATACAGTATACATTCTACATGACATTGACCATCATGTTCTAATCTTTCTGAAGCTAAATAAATACTGTAGTGTGTTTGGCTGTTATTAGTAGGGTATAGATGTGCAGTGTGTAAGGCAGTATGTAAAGTGGGGTGTATGGTGTGTGATGTGCCAGGGGGACATGGAGGATGCAAGGCTGATCCCATGAATCATGTTTAATTCATCTTTAAAAGATTCTGACACTGAGTTAAGCGTGAAGTCAGATATCTCAATTAGAACAAATTATACTGCTATTTCAGAATAAAAGATCTGACTCAATGCTACTCATTTTCATGGCGAATCCACAATCGGAAGGTTTTTTCAAAAAAACCTTTCTTACAGTACTAAGATAAACTTCATTAATCTGGACTGATGGAATGGTATGAGTCAACATTCAAATGATCCACAATGCATAAACATAACGCCCATTTGGGCTGGCCTGGACAATGATCTCTTCTGCATGAGAAATAAGGAAGGAATGAGGGTGAGTGGGAGGGGAAGATACTTAACTCCAGTAATTCTAACACTAAAACTGTTTTGCCAGGAATAGTCCTCTCTTCAGATCCCCATCCAATGAGTAAGTTGACACTTCAAGAATACATTCTGCAGAGACATCTTTCTGGTGAGAGCATTGGAGTACCACTGGCCTGAGGTCAGATGCTCTACACGGGCCATGTTTAAATTCCTTCTGGGCTGATGGGGATGGCTGACTGCTAGGGACAGAACTGTGTCCTTCCCCAATTTATAGGTTGATGTCCTAACCCCTAATGTGGTAATATTTGGAGATGGGGCCTTTGGAGATGCTCAGGTTTTGATGAGATCAGGAAGGTGGGACCCACATGATGGGATTTGTGCCCTTATAAAAAGAGACAAGAGAGAGCGCCCTCTGCCCTCCCCACCCCCATGCAAGGACACATTGGACAGGCAGCCATCTGCAAGCTGGGCCGAGGGCTCTCTCCATAATCCAACTGTGCTGGCCCCTGATCTCAGACATGTGGCTTCCAGTACTGAGAGAAAAGACATTTCTGTGGGAGTTTTTTTTAGAGGTGTTTGCAATAGGGCACATGACGCTAGCCCGAGAAAGAGACAGAGATAGTGAGAGGGAAAGTGAGAAATCATCCACCTCCCCAGGAAAGGTGGGGAGAGATGGCCACACTGTGATACCTTCTCCTCCATTCTCCTCCTTTAATCTTTTTTCATTTTTATTTTTTTGAGAAGTTTTTGCCATAGGGCACGTGCACTCGCCAGAAAGGCAGAGAGAGACAGAGAGACAGAAAGCGAGAAATCACCCCCATGGGGGATGGCCACACCTCAATCCCTTCTCCTCCATTCTCCTCTCGGGATCTTGGGCACGCACGCATACATGCCTGGCGTGAGTTTAAGCCACCGGGTCCGGGACTCGAACTGTGGTCAACTACATGGGAGTCCAGCGACATAACCATTACGCTAACTGCTGGTCCCTCCTCCTAGAATCTTGAGTACACATACATACACAGGCCCGGTGAGATTTTCAAGCCACCGGCTCCAAAACTTGAATCTCAGCCAGCCACGTGTGAGACCAGCAAGGTAACCACTATGCCATCTGCTGGCCCCAAATTTCTATTTTTTAAACCACCTTGTCTATGGTGTTTTGTTATGGCAGCCTGAACTAGGACACTGACTATACATTTTAAGGCAAATTTTTTTTCCCCATGCTTTTTGGGAAGTCTCTATACTTGTCCAAATACTTAAGCAGATGAGAAATTCTTTCTGTGAAACATACTGGTGTATCCAGAGGGAATTTTCTGTTCCATTCTATTTAGAGGAAAAATATAAACAACACTCCTCAGTTTCCATTATTTCGCCATCAACCCACCTGACCACAAACGATGATTCTTCAAGTGTGACCAAAGGACTGCCAGCCTCAAGGTCACTCGGAGGGCTTGTTAGATGCAGAATTTTAGCCACCATTCTAGATGAACTAACTCAGAGTCTCTCTGGTGGTACTTTGGAATATGTACTTGAAATGGGCATCCTTTGCAATTCCTGTGCAGAATAAAGGTTGGGAATCTCCAGCATAAAAACGACAGAGCTCTTTTAGCTCAAGGCCACCAGATTACAAAGTCTATATGTAGTTGTCACTCTGGCCCAGCCAAAACTGAAGTTGCGACAACATGTCTGAGCGGCCCAGGCTAAGAGACAAGCAGCCTTCCATGTGTTTCATTTCTCGATGCTTCACTATTTAAAATGTGATCTTTAGGCATCTACTCACATGCACCGAAACAAGGAAGCAGCCTACAGAGACACCTTCACCAGCAACCATCTACTGTCTTGTTCTTGCTTTTACAAAGGAATAATACTTGTCAAAAGTTACTAGATGGTGGCAGACAGGCAGACTGTAGAAGGGCAATCCCTTTTAAAGACTGGTGGGAGCGAGGTGAATAGAACCAGTCAGCTCACATCCCTTACACCTTGGCTTAAAGCAGGATGACACTGTTCTGGTTGACCAAATTCCTGTAGTAATATACGATAAGCCTTCCCTCCTTGTTACACACATAACTGCTAATTGCTTAATTAACTTAATTGCTTAATGTATTGATTGCTTAATTCACTTGTTAAATGAGAGTAAGTGTCCACTGTAGTAAGCAAACACACACACATACACACACACACACAATAAATTTGATAAAACTAAACCCACAGATCGGACATTTAGTTAATTTTTTTTTCTCTCTTAGCAGGTCGGAGGCTCAGGAGAAAGACTTTAGCTAAGAGCAGATTACATGTTGTGGCCCAGCTAAGTCATTGTGAGTAATTTCTAGACTCTGCTACACCCACCCACCTTTGGGATGTTTCTGGCGATGTTTCTGTCTCTTAACATACTCTCACTTCAGCCCACCACCAATTCAAATCCATCGTACTTTCTGTGGTCCTGTTTACATTATACTTCTGTCAACAGACAGTCATGTTTCACGGTAATGCCTAAATAACCTACAGGATTCTGTTCATTTTGGATTGCTGAGTCCTTTGATCCTTTCTGAAACCATTCCTGAGCCCTTCCGCCTGCGCTTTTGTGATGCTGCTGGTCCGCCCATAAATCTAGACACTTAATTTTATTTCGTCTCATCTCCTGTGTCAAGTTCGATTGAGGATAACTGTTTCATGCTTCTTATTTTATGTTTTATACTTCTTATATCGCCTCTATACTACCTGCTATAGTGCAGTAGAGGTTCAAAAATGCTTGTCAATTGATACTGAGTCTGCAGATACAAAGGCTTTGTTGGAAGGGCAAGGAGCTTCCACGTGGTCACGGACGGAGAGAGAACCAGAAGACTAGCACTCAGAGGCCCTCTTCCTGACCTTCTCTACTTTACCATGCTGTCTCTAGGGAAGAGGAAGAAAGGACAACAGGTTGCAAATCAAAATGGCATTATTAACATAAATTCTGAACATATGGCTTGGAGCTTTCTGGCCCTTCAAACAGCTTCTAAAATGGCTCCTTAGTTTGAATCACAATCCCCTTCGCACTTGGTAACAAATGCACGTTTTTACAAATGCTTATCTATTTCTTTGATGAGAGAGAAAGACACACAGAGAGAACACCCTCATCAGGATCCTGATGCCACTGTCCACCCCCAACCTCGACCGGCCCAGCACAGTGCTGGTCCACTCAGGAAAGTCTCCAGACGAGAACTCTGGACCTTCTCATGTGTGTCAGCCTTGCAGAGTGTCGCTTTTACCGCTGCCTCACCAGCCAGCCCCAATCAATGCACATTATTAAAGAAGTCACCTGAAATTCTTTATCGAAATGAGGTGAAGAGTTAGCCAACTCCTCAGTCCAGGCAGCAAGGGAACCAAGTGCTAACACCCGTAGTGTGAGCTAAGGCAATGAGATCACACCCGATGTTCTGATTGCGTGCTCTGAAGAAAGGGACTTGGCCAAGCAACCAGGCTCCAGCCCATCATTGTGTGAAGGGCAAGAAGAGCAGAAGGCGCCACAGATTATAAGTAGTGAGGAAAGCACAGAGGAGGGGGGTGTTAGAGAGCAGCCACATTAGTCACAGTAGTGGAACTGTGATCATTGGAAGTGGCAATTGGGTAGGAAGGGGCAGGCACGGACAAGCACAAAAAAGTCAGAGACAAGAAGTCAAAAAATAGAAAACCCTCATGGTCCCTCTGACAAGCAGGCACCTGTCAGTCATTACAGGTGCTTCTGCAGATTATTATTATTTTTTTTTTGAGAGGTTTTCACTATAGGGTGCGTGCGATCGCCAGACAGAGAGAGACATAGAGACAGAAAGCGAGAAATCATCCCCCGGGGGGGGGATGGTCACGCTGCAATCCCTTCTCCTCCATTCTCCTCTCAGGATCTTGGGCACACACACACATGTACCCGGCATGAGTTCTAAGCCACCGGGTCCGGGACGCAAACCATGGTCGACTACGTGGGAGTCCAGCGACATAGCCATTGTGCTAATCACTGGTTCCTGCTTCTGCAGATTTCTGACATCCACAGAGTGTGCCTACATGTGTGTGTGGCTAGACGAAGGAGAAGAATGTGACAGCCTTGATAATATCATCCAAACCACACATTGAACATCTCCTAATTATGTTTTTAGGAAGGGACAGAAGTAGAATGGGAGCACTCTGGACTTCAGTAGGCCCTAAGAGCACCAGCCTCAAGGCTGGACAAGGCAGCCTCAGATCAGCGGTCTAGTGCAGAGGGTTTGAGAGCAGGAGTACTCCTGAGCCGAGTCTGCAATTACCTAACATCTACAACTCCACAACACTCTGTCACAGTGACAACCAAGACGGCGAGAAGGTGCTCCCTTTAAGGAAGAGGAAAGCACAGCTTTCATTTCCAAAGATTCCTATCCTATTAAAAAATAAATAAATGTAGAGATTCCAGGACTCACAAGCCTAGAGTGACACTTGGGTCTCTAGAGTCATGAATGCCCTGAGAGTTTCTGTTGACCTGTGCTATGTTCAGAATTCTTCATGCATAATTTTAATGATTCTGTTATATACTAATGTGAGTATTTGCCATGTGACCTGTCAGAGCCAAAAAATGGTTGTACATTTAGGGAGGGAAGCTCTGGTCTCCTATCTTCATTGCTTTCTGTGTCATCCCTCGTAGGAAGCCATGAGTAGCTTTTCACCAGAGTCCTCAGGAGTTAAAATCAAAAAAGCAAAAAGACATTTAATGATGTGTTGCTTCTTCTAAGAGTCCACTAGAAGGAGAAGCGAGGATTCAAGCCATGTCCTGCATAACGTGGTAATACTCCTTGAACATATATACCCAGGAAAGTATTCAAGCAAATGTCTTCTTGAACTTAGATAGTTAGGTTCCCAGAAACTGCATTTTGCATATAACTTAAACAAATGATAGTATTGCTTGATAGTCGCCTCCGTGCCTGACTCTTCAATGAAACTGTAATGGTCTTCAGAGCAGAGACTGACTTTTTAAAAAAAATTATTTTTATAATTTTATTATTATTATTCAGTTTGCTATAGGGCATGTACACTCACCAGGAAGACTGAGAGAGAGAGAGGGAGAGAGGAAAAGAGAAAGAAAGCAAGCCACCAGGTCCAGGACTTGAACTATGCTCAACAATATGGGAGTCCAGTGCCCTAACCACCGGGCCAACTGGTAGCCCCAAGACTGACTCTTTTTAGTTCATAGCTGATGGATATCTTAGAAGGATGGATGCAGAGATGCACAAAATACTTAAACCATAAGACTGAAGACCAAAGGAATGATCTTTCACTCAAGGTTAAAGAATACCCTGGATCACACATGCTAATGCGTGGGAGCAATGTGTTGGAAAGGAATTGGAGTAATTTTTCTATAAAAAAAAAAGAATGTTATATATTTAGTCAGCCTTCCATAGCTGCAGATGCAGAATCTCAGTCAACCACAGATGAAATATATTCAGGGAAAAAAATTTCAGAAATTTACAGAAAGCAAAACTTGACTTTGCCATGCACCAAGTATTATGCTGAAAACACACAAATGAAGTGATGTGTAGGCATTGTTTCGGGCATAATAAGTAAGGTAGAGATGGTTTAAAGTAAACAGGAAGATATGCATAGGTTATATGCAAATACTATGCCATTTGATATAAAGGATTTCAAAATCCATGGATTTTGATACCCTTGGGAAGACTAAAAGCTATCCCCCATGGATATCAAGGTATGACTGTATTTTAATATAAATTAATCATTCAAAATTTATATAAAATCATTCTTTTTTCAAAGCAGATTTCTGCTTAATCACATTCAATTCTTAGTTACATCACAAACATTTTTGATGAATTCTACATCTCTTGACTTCGATCTTACATAAATTTATGCTTTGTCAGGATAATCTGGAGACAAATGAGAGAAATCTCTAGAATAATAAAATTTAATAATTCATTACTATCATAGTTAAGCTTATCTTCTAAAATAAACTCATTTTCACAGTACTTTTTAAAAACTAACTTTTATTATTTCAGGAAGATTAGTGAAAGTGACACTGAAATTAAAAGTCACATGAATTTAGTCTACAGTTGAGCAAGAACTGAGACAAAACAACTTCCAATAGTAAAATAATAATAATAAAAAAAACTCCTATTGACCTAAGAGAAGTTCATACTTAGCTACTCAAATATATTAGGCAGCATCAATTATATATATATTTAACCTTTAAGGTTATTAGAAGTAAAAGGATCTGGTTTTCCATCATTATCATCCATTTCTGAAGTCAAAAGTCTGAGGTTTTTTAGATGTTTGCTCCCACCTCCTCACCCTGCAATCTACTTTTCAACAGAAAATCCACATACAACAGTTCTGTTTGATGAAATGCACTTAAAGATGCAAAACTGCTGTAGACTATTAGCACTGTCAAGCTCTTTCCTCAACAGGTCATACATTTGTGGATGCTTATTTATTAATTTATTCAAAGTGTATTTACTTTTTTATCCCAGAAGAGAGATGGGGGTGTAGACCGTCACCCCCAATCAGTCCTTCATGTCACGATCCACCCCAGCCTCAGCTTGCCTTGATTATGGGCTCACATGCAAATGCCCAGCATATATAAGGAGGGCCTGAGACGCACATTCAGGACTGGCCCCTGTGGGTCCAGTTGTGTTATTGCTGTGACCATCTCTCCCCATTTGTGGCCTTTGTAAAATTTAATTTAATTTTATTTAGTTTTGCTATAGGGTGCATGAGCACACCAGAGAGAGAGAGAGAGAGACAGAGAGAAAATGAGAAATCATCCCCAAGGCAATGGCCACACCGTAATCCCCTTTTCTCCAGTCTCTTGGGGATTCTGAGCACTCACACACATCCATCCAGCATGATTTTCAAGCCTCCAGGTCTCAGACTCGAACTGCTCAATTGGCCATGTGGGATCCAGTGCTTTAACCTCCTCTCCACCTGCTTGCTGTTCCCACTTGTGGACATTTTAATATCATTAAAAAAAAAGTTTTAAGAGACCAGCAGATGGCATAATGATTACATTGTTGGACTCCCGCGTAGTCAACTGTGGTTTGAGTCTCGGACCCAGTGGTTTAAGACTCAACACTGGGCTTGTGTGCATGCATGCCCAAAATCCTCAGAGGGGAATGGAGAAGAATGGATTACGGCATGGCCATCCCCACTGGGGGGTGATTTCATTTTCTGGCTGTCTCTCTGTCTCTTCACCATGTGCACACACCCTATAGCAAAAACAAAACAAAACAAAACAAAACAAAACAAAACAAAAAACAAAAACCCTCTCTTAAAAAAAGTCTTTAAGTCCAAACCCATATTGGCATCTATTATTTGAACAGTACAAGCAAAATAGAGATTTAAAACAGAAAAGTCTTTTTTTTGACTAGATAACTGTAGACAAACATCCCTGACCTAGTTATTAAATTAAAGACAGAAACACTATAACAAAACTAATAATTCTCATAAAGCCACTGCTGAGCCCCATATGCATACATGTGAAGATGGTCATCCACACTTCACAGCTCCAACCTCAAATGAGGGCGAGACTCCTGTGTGTTCATGGCCAAGGCCCCTCATCTGATTCTTCTTCCAGACCTGACTGTGTAATGCTGGGCAGTGTGGGACGAGAACTGGAATCAGACCCCTGGTCCATCTAAGAGCCTCTCCTCCTTAGGAGACCACTCAGTGGCCAGTCACTGTCACTTGGACTCCCCAAGGGCAGCTATCTCAATCCAAGTCAAGAAGTTCAAAGCATTCCTTCGTGTCAGAGGCGCCAGACACTAGACACAGCTTCCTTTCGCCCACTGCACTTCCCATGGTGTTTTACCGGAAACTTGGGTAGGGGTTATGGGATATGGTAGGCAAGGAAACAGCTCAATGGTTAAGAAAAACTGACACACAACACACACACACACACATTTGCTATCCCAGGACAGTCATGAAAAATCCCTGAAATTACAACTCAGTCTTCAGATGATGGTCCAGATGTGGACTAGGATCCTCTCACCTCCATGATGTTCGGAAAAGGATAATCAGAACTGAGACCTGGCAGGAGCTCAAGTGTGCCTTGAGATTTTTCTCTCCTTTCCTCTTTTCTCCTATGCTTAGTTCTCCTACTAAGTTTACACACGTTCTCAAGTTGATCTGCCATCAGCCGCCAAATTGAAACGATGAATTAATTAGATCTCATGAATTAATACTAATTAATAGTTTCCTGTGTTGCTCCTCCCAAGAGTAAATGCATTTTAAAATTTCTTTGCATAAAGAGAGACATGCTTACCCCAAAGGAGAGCACAATGTGAACAAGCACAGCTCGGAGAAGGGGCTGCTTCTGTTTCATAATTCACAAAATAAGAGAGTAGACTAGGTGAAAGCCTTTACAACTCAAACAGCTTATTATTCTTCAAAATATTCTGTCTTAGCCAAAGGTAAGAAGTGTGGTACTCGGGACCAGCAGTTGGTGTAATGGCTATGTCACTGGACTCCCACAAGTATACCGTGGTTCATGTCCCGGACCTGGTGGCTTAAACTCACACTGGGAGCATGTGTGTGTGTGTGTGTGCATGCCCAAGATCCTGAGAGGAGGATGGACGAAAAGGGAATGTGGCATGTCCATTCTCCCTGGGGGGTGATCTCTCACTCTCTGTCTCTCTCTCATCAGGACTTCACTAAACACTCAACATAATCATAGAGATGTTTGGTGTCAAGACAGGGGGATAGAGGCCTTTCTTATCCCTTCTTCTTTCCAAAAGTACCACCCTAAAGAAAGAGGACAAAAAACAACAAGAATTTCATCTTCCATTAAGCCAGGAGACATTTGTGACCCCAAGTCACAATTTATAAACATGAAAAGGAGGGGAGTTGAAAGAATACTTAATCGTTTAGTGGAGAGAAAGAAGTTCCAACTAGGTGACTATAATAGGAAGCAAATTTATTCACCCTGCTCAATGCTAGAGAAGGACCAGAAATTGAAGGCCAAATAACTTCCAGAAAGCAGGCATGAAGTTGGAGCCTGAACTAAGGGAACTGGCTGAAAGTTTTTATAAAGAGTAGATTGAGGGACCAGTAGATGTTGTAATGATTATGTCCCTGGACTCCCACATAGTCGACTGCAGTTCAAGTCTTGGACCTGGTGACTTAAAACTCATGCTGGATGTGTGTGCATGCATGCCCAAAATCCCAAGAGGAGAATGGAGAAGGGATTGTGGCATGGCTATCCTCCCTGGAGGGTGATTTCTCACTTTCTATTTTTCTGTCTCTCAAGCAAGTGCACGTACCCTTTAGCAAAAATCTCTCTTAAAAAAAAAAAATAGTGCATGTGCCCTTTAACAAAAATCTCTCTTAAAAAAAAAAAAAAGTAGATAAAAACCCTCCTACACCCCCTTAACTGATATGGTCAAGTGACAGCCCTCCTGCACCATCGTAAGAGAAATAGGATACTGAATCTCTGGAGACATAGAAACAGATGGTCCTAATGTGAGAAGACCAGGCCTGGTACAGGGAAGGAACTAGAAGTGGGGGAGCCCTTGTTCTACAACAACAGCAGCACCAGGTTTATTATTTCCCAATTACTTCCCCCATGGGAAATATTTTTTTAAAAAAAATTGCAGTTCTGAAATAAGATACTACAAAAAGGGATCCTCATGAGACAAAAAGAGCTTTTAGAAGTTCATGCCCAAAATCCCAAGAGGAGAATGGAGAAGGGATTGTGGCATGGCTATCCTCCCTGGAGGGTGATTTCTCACTTTCTATTTTTCTGTCTCTCAAGCAAGTGCACGTACCCTTTAGCAAAAATCTCTCTTAAAAAAAAAAAATAGTGCATGTGCCCTTTAACAAAAATCTCTCTTAAAAAAAAAAAAAAGTAGATAAAAACCCTCCTACACCCCCTTAACTGATATGGTCAAGTGACAGCCCTCCTGCACCATCGTAAGAGAAATAGGATACTGAATCTCTGGAGACATAGAAACAGATGGTCCTAATGTGAGAAGACCAGGCCTGGTACAGGGAAGGAACTAGAAGTGGGGGAGCCCTTGTTCTACAACAACAGCAGCACCAGGTTTATTATTTCCCAATTACTTCCCCCATGGGAAATATTTTTTTAAAAAAAATTGCAGTTCTGAAATAAGATACTACAAAAAGGGATCCTCATGAGACAAAAAGAGCTTTTAGAAGTAAAAATACAATAGGTATAATGAAAAAAAAAAAAGTGAGCCAAAGAGTTGAGAGATAGAGTCAAAGAAATATCTCAGAAATAACACAAAAAGCAGGCATTGGAAAACAGAAGAGAAGAGATACAAAAACCAAGGGGTCAGTCCAGGAAGTCCAACATCCAACTAATAGGAATTCCAGAAAGAGAGAAGAATGAAACGAGTGGTTAGCAAATAATACAAGAAAACTTCCCAGAACTAAACGATCAAATCTCCAGACTGAAAGGGCTCATGGAGTGTCCAACTGAAGTAATGATAAAAAAGACCCGCACTAAGGCACGTTTTCAGAACAGCACTTATGAAGAGACCATTCTGAAAACGTCCTAAAGAAAACAATGTGGAAAGACCACATACAAAGGAAGTCAGAAGGTTCTAGAAGGATATCTTCAGGAAAACACACACTGAGAGACTGTAGAAGATTTAGCTAAAGAAATGAGGAGAAAATATGACAGATATTTATGTCCAGAAAAACAAGCAGTAGAAAAAAAAGTAGTTATTTTATTCTATGTGGTTTAGCTGTGAATGATGTTTCTTAAACCCACAGCCAAACTAAGCCAAAACTGGAACTTTCGCATAAGACAGTTCCACAGAAACTATCACTAAATATGATAAAGATACTAAATAATCTGGGTTAAGAGGCACTGAGTACCCATCTTCAGTCCCCCTGTCATATAGACCTGAGCATTAGGAACTCTATAATTGATTTGCCGGGTAACCTTTAGAAAATTATGTCTCTGTGTACCAAGTTCCTCATTTGCCAAATGACGACAGTGATAAAACCTGCTTTAAAAAGGCGTGATTCAAGTTAACGAGTATAAATGACAGCGTGAAGTATTATGTAAACACAAATTACGGCTTTTATTAATGACTAATTTTTGGCAGCACTTCCTCTGCAGAAAAACTAAACAGAATTCTCTTTGTAGATGTCTTCCTCTGATAGAGGTAGTATTGCTAGACGCCTAATGATTTTGTGCACCTATGTCGATACCTACAAGAATTGATTCTTCTTCCTAAAAGTGGTTTCCTAAGTTTTCCTCTTGATTTCTTGAGTTTGTGCCAAGTATGTGCCTGCTCTTCCCTCTTCTTAACATTTATCTACGCAGCCTTGCCAGAGTACCACCCTATTTCTCTTTTTCTGTGTCCTTTGCTTACCACTCTTTCACCCTGCCTCTAAATAAAAAAATACAGGGCTGGCAGGTAGTGTGGTGGTTAAGGCACTGGACTCCCACATGACGGAACCTGGTTCAAGTCCTGGACCTGGAGGCTTGCTTTCTCAGTTTCTCTCTCTGTGTCACTCTCTGTAGAGTACACATGCCCTATAGCAAATTAAAATAATAATGATAATAAATAAAATCCTAAATAAATAGTTCTTTAAAAAAAATAAGGTTCCCATAGAACTAACTTAGGCTCTCTTTATTTCTCTCTTCACACTCCTTCTTTGGGTAATCGCATATACTCGTACAACTTGGTCACAATTCCCATCAGACAACAGACTGTCAAATTCTCCCTAAACTCTCAGCTTACAATTCCATCTTCCTATTTGCAGCCTCTATCAGACTTACCTGAAAAAGCAGGTAGATCTTTCTCTTGGCTCTTTTCCTTTCATAATGAAATCAACAACCTCAGTTATTTAGGTCAACCTCACCAAGTCATCTCTGATTCTGCTTTCTCTTTAAACCCTTCATGGGTAGCGAGTTGCAAAATCCCATAAATTCTATTTGTGTACTTTCTCTTTCAATCACTCCCCATTCTCCCTAGGGACATGCTGCTATTGCAGATCTTAATCTCAGTACAGCTATCCCGGCTTCCTGATTTGTCTCCTCACAAAAAAAACAGTTCAACCCATCCTGCTCTTAGGGTAGCTTGGATAGAATTGGTGTGACTTCAGAACCATCGAGGGGTCCCTACTCCTCATCCTGGCATGCAAGATCTTCCACATTAACACACCACACTAACCCCGTCAAGCCACTGTTCCCTTTCACATCCTTTATGTTCCTATCAAACTCAGCTAATACTCCCTAGACATGCTGGAATTTCAGGAGGGAGAGAAGACTCTACTTCTTGTGGATAGAATTGGTGTGACTTCAGAACCATCGAGGGGTCCCTACTCCTCATCCTGGCATGCAAGATCTTCCACATTAACACACCACACTAACCCCGTCAAGCCACTGTTCCCTTTCACATCCTTTATGTTCCTATCAAACTCAGCTAATACTCCCTAGACATGCTGGAATTTCAGGAGGGAGAGAAGACTCTACTTCGTATCCTATCTAACCTTCAAGGCCTGGAAAGTTTTCTTTGATTTCTCCACACCCTACTGTTGTCCTTCTCTCTGCACTGGACCCTTCGTAGCTTTGTATTTTTAAAAAATGGCTTTTCTTTTACGCTAGCTTCTAGCATGCCCAGTCTCATTCCTACCTCTGTCTCATGGTACTGTAAACTTGAGTGCAGGGAAATTGTCATATTCATCTGTGTCTTACTCTTTGAATACCTCCCCCCCAGCCCTGGGCTGCCAGTTTGCACATGCATATCGAGGGACGTCTTTGAATTGAAATTTGTGAGAAGGCCTTTCTTGGAGTTCATCTGATATATCTAATAGCTGAAAAAATTAAAGAATGAGGACACTTTCTGACGACATTATTACTTGGTCTTAGCTTTGCAAACAATTGAGATGAAGGAAGTCTTGATTTGAATCAATGGTTGAATCAAGAGTTTTATAAAGGATAAGAAAAATCTTGCTAATAGATAATAGATGACACTGTTCCTCCCAAGGCAGTCTTTAAAATTCCCAGATGGAACAGTAGAGCACAGAGCAGTGAAATAAGCAACGGGATTACCCTGAGGACTTTTTGGGGGGTTAAAGTAGGATTCTATCCTCAGCAATCTACTGAATTTTAAATCCAGCTCTGCAATCCTGACTACTGACAATGCCCCTGGGGCTTTGACAGACTGGGTACTACACTTCTCTGAGTCCACCCTAGAGCGGTCAGTTCATTATTTACAGTGATAAGGGCTGTTTGTTAAACGTGGCCATATTCTACTCAAGGATGGAGTGAAGAGCCAGGCTCTGCTACGGATTCCAAACTAGTCTCTGATGTTACCAAGTGACAGGCCTCAAATAAACACCAAGAGCGAGCCACTCCACCTCCAGAAGAAACATTTATTATTGTCTCTCTCCTTAAAATGACCGAGTTGTCTTCTCCACCTGCACCCCACACACTATCACATTTTACTTGTTGACTTACACAAAGTCAGCACAGAGATGGGAAAGAGGGTCTGTCAGCTGTGACCCAGCAAGCGGACATAGAAGCACCCCAGGGCTTTGTGTCAGGGACCTCAAACTTCCAAACTCCAACTGAGGAATCTCTGCTGGCTCTACTTTCTCAGATAAGAGTGTTCAGGTGCCCCATGTAGTCTGGATTCAAGGTAATAGGAAAGCAGATTGTAAAAGAATTAAGTAACTGAGATAGGATATAAAAATCAATTTGGCCAAAGAAAAAACCAACAATATCTTAAAAGCTTTGGGAGGAGGGAAGGGAGCCAGCAGCTTTAATCCCAGAGGATGAACCTTTGCTCCATTTCCTGGGCTGCCTCCACTCCAGGCTAATCTTTAGCAGTAACTGAACCACATCGGGACGCGTCGCTCATTTTAAATCAGAACCTTTCCCCGAGGATCTCCCAGCCCTTGATGTCTGTTTCTGTTTCTAACGGGCAAGCCCAGCCGGCCAGGCCCCGCCGAGCAGTTGTCCAGGGCCTTGCACCAGGTTGCCTGGGCTCCTGGGCAGCACAAGGGGGGAGGGAGGGGGAGACACTGCAGAATCTGGTCCCCACCAGAGAGAGTCACTTCCCTCTGCTAGTGCCATCCGTCCCCCTGTGACCCCAAGTTCTCTACCTAGGTCTGTAATATTCTGAATATTCTTCCTGAAAAAGCCCTCCCTGCAGCACGCCCAAGGCAGTCAGTCACAGGGGAAACGCGGGGAACCTCACCCTGTAAATGATCACCCTCTATCTTCTCTGCGTCCTGAGCTGGCCAAAGGCTAACTTCAAGACTAGAAATTAAGAAAAGTTGCTCATTCACACTAGAGCGCCGCCAACCCCTCTTCGGGGAAGCAGCTGCCACTCACCCTGCATGCCTGGGAACCAAGCAAAGTTACCACTGAGCCGGCTCCCACGGCCGCCCCGCGCCCTCTCCCTCCCCCGGGCCCCGCCGGGCTGCCGGTCTAGTTTTACCCCAAATTACGAGTGATCCCAGGGAGAGGAACGGCTAGGCACACCTTCACCCCGTAACCCGCTTCTCCTCTCCCTACTCCCCACTTCTCAGCTCCCGCTCCGAAAGCCAGGAGCGTCGGAGGGGACCCACGTTCCCAGGGTGTCTTCACGCTGGGAAACCCGGGAGAAGATCGGGGTTCAAGCGCGTGCCTGGGTCCGCGTACATCTTCCCGCTCCCTGGCCTCCCCCCACGAGCTTGGAGACCTGGGACTCTGTTTCCCGACGGGTCCCCAGCGCGTCCTCGGCCCTGGGAGAGGGAGTGACTGGGGTGCGTGTCTGGGGTGCGTGTGGGTCTGCGGGGCTGCCCGGTGCGCTGGAGTCTGGCAGAGACCCCGCCACGCCCTGGGTGCCCCCTCGCCTCCTCTTAGCAGCAGCGACAGGGCGAGCCCCCGGCCGAGGTCTGTGGGCTCGAAGTCTCTCGGAATCGAACTGCCGGCCGTGCAGTGTGCGGTTCGGGTCCCGGG
>NW_006159859.1:4103596-4107571 GCF_000334495.1 Tupaia belangeri chinensis
CGCGGCGGCGGGGGGGGGGGCTGCCAGGAGGAAGCTGCGGGCCCAGTCGGGCGCGGGTGCCGGGAAAGGCTCTCCGGCCCCGCGCGGCGCCGCCTCCTCCGTGCAGGTCGCCAGTCTCCGACAGCATCACTCGCTAGGACAGCATCGTTACTCAGGGAGAAGGCGCGGGGCAGGGAGGGAGGAGGGGAGGGCGGAGAGGAGGGAGAGGATCCATTCCTTATCAGACCGCGCTGGAGACGGAATTAGACCAGCAGGTGGAGAGGAAACGCGCCCAGAAACTTATCCCCACTCTGCCATTGCTCTTCCGGAGGATCTAGAACCCTTTTGCGTCTAGACACAAGTTTCTTAAGGGCGGGAAAGGGAATCGGCTGGCTTGCTAATTTTTCTGTAGTCGTATTTATCCCACTCAACTGTCCAAATGTGTTTCCAAAAGCATCACTTACTCGGGAAGACAGTTGAACCTGCAGAGGTTTAAGTGCGTTTAGCTCCCGAGTCTTTGGAGCCCAGAACAGTCGTATTTTAGATGTGCACGATGCCTCAGTTCTTTTACTGAATTTCAAAAACGTCTAGCCAGATTCATATACTTTGCCAGAAATATTTTCCAGCAAAATCGAGTTTCCTTTTCAGAACTTAAAAAAAAAGGTGCGTTTTAAAATGTAAGAGCACAGTTTCTTCTAGGAGGAAAGTGTTACAGAATTTTAGTCAGTAGGAGTCTTAAAGATCAGGGAGTCCATCCCTCCTTGAAAAAAACGAGGCACGTCCCCCCCCCCAGACTGAGTAAACCGCTTAACTGCTAGTAAGAAAGCTGATTCCACCCAAGACAGTGTGCTCTCCAAGACGTCCTACTGCCTCAAATAGGCAGCTCTCCAGCAAGTCCCACTTGGAAAAAAAAAAAAAATCACAAAAATACCAGACATGCTTCAATGAGATAAAATAATAGATAATACATTTTTAACTGTATCCAATTATACTGTACTTTTTTTTGAGAAACAGTTCTTCCCCAATTTAAGCAAACACAAGGAAACCTAGCTCCTTTGAATTTAATTCTTTTTTTTAATCTTAAAAAGGTTTTTTAAAAGAATTATTTTATTTAACCTTATTCATTTATTTATTTATTTTAATTTGACCAGCGTGAGAGAGCAAGCCGCCAGCTCCAGGACTCAAACCACCATTGGCCACATGGAAGTCCAGCGCCCTTAACCACCATACCACCTGCCAGCCCCTGAATTTAATTCTTAAAAAGTAAATAAAATACTGTGTATGTTATTGGGTTGACAAAATGTCTGTATATTTAAGGGAGCAGTAATATCTATTTATACATCCAATACATAGAAAACACACACACAAAAGCAAATATCACCTAGTGCTTTACCAGTGGCAGTTGCTGTCACTTGTAAGAACCTATGGAAGTGTTGACATTTTCACAGTGTAAGCTAGACTGCTTCAATTCCACCTCTGAAATCCTGAGTTGTCAGAAAAGTCATGATGCATTTTTGCATAGAAAAACATAAAACATTAAAAAAAAACATAAAAAAATAGTGTCATGATTTTCCCAGCAACCTAAAGCAGGACCACCCTTCTCTACCCCAATACCCTCCTTCTCTACCCCAATACCATGGCTTCAGTTCAGACTCCTATTGTCCTCCCTGCCACTCAGCCTCTCTGCAACCCTCCTCTCCCGCTATCCTCCTGTTCTCTGCAGTACTAGAGATACCAAGTGAAAGCAACTCTGATCCTGAATTTTCTCTGCAAAAATCTTTAGTGTTTTCCCACTGCCTTCAGGTCAAACCCCATATTTGGCCAATTCAGCCCTTCGTGGTCTGACGGATTCTTCAGTCTCTCCTGCACCTTCCCTTGAACACGTAACTTCTTACTCATGTGACATTCCAGACACTTTGCCCTTTCCCTTCCTGTGTCTATGGCTTTCCTGTCACTGCAATGCCTGTTCCCTGGTCTGCTTCTGCTCTCCCACTCCATGTGGGAGTCCAGTGCTGTAATCACTATGCAGGCGACTGGGTACACACACCCAGTGTGAGTTTCAAGCTGTGGGTCCGGGTCTCGGATTACCTCATTAGAGAGTGTATCTCCAAATACTGCCATATTCTAAGCACTGGGGGTTAACACCTGAGGACTTCAGCATGTGATTTTGGGGGAGCACAGTTTAGTCCATAATTCACACTAGTTCTTTTGGTCTGAGGGAACTGCTCTATTCAGTCACCTAATATTTTTGATTTTTAAAACCAGTGGCCAGGGGAAAGAAAATCTAAAAAGGAAATAGGTTCTTGGAAGAGAGGAATTACAAGGGTATCTCCCTAGGATATATCAAAACTGTCCTTGTCTTTTGTTGTTGTTGCCAGTGATGAAGGCTTGCCCAACATACGTTCAGAATGCATTACTTCTTTGGGGAACCCCCCAAAGTTTTACTGTTCAGTGTAATAAAGATAATGCTCTTCCTGGGGCAAAGGTCAAACATCTCCACTATAAACTATCATTACTAAAAAACCCCGGGGGGGGGGGTCAGCCGGTGGCCTGGTGGTTTGGGTGCTGGAAATTCCCACATGGCTGCCCACAGTTCCCCACATGGCTGACCACAGTTCAAGTGCCAGACCTGGTGACTTGCTTTCTCTCTTTCTGTGTGTGTGTGTGTGTGTGTGTGTGTGTGTGTGTGTGTGTCTGGTCAAATTAAGATATAAATGAATGAATAAATAAAAAAATAGATCAAGGTAAAGTTTTAAAAATATCATTATATAGAATACATGCTATTATATATTATTTTATATAATGCATACTATTCTGTATTATTATATCCTTCTTATATAAGATTCAGGTTATCTAAGTGCAGGGTTCCTCTCCTGAAATACAACCCACTGTCTCTGCGCAGGTGTCACCTGGCTCTCTTCGTGTCACTCTGCGTGAACTGGGACTTAGGAACTGGCAGCGATGCAGACATTCTGGCTAGTGCTATCGCTGTGAGTAATAAACTGGTCTTGATCTCTGGCCCAGAAGTTTTGGACCTTCTGCCAGCCCCCATCCAACAGCGACTGACTCCCTTGTTAGTGTGCTCATAGGGTAAGATTGCAGACCCTTCATAGTTCTTGACAATCACTTCATTTCTACTCCTCAGGGTAGAAATCTCCAAGAGTAAACTAGGTTCATAAAGGCAGGATAGTAACTTTCTCACGTGACTAAGTGTGTTGTTTTCCTATGCCCAAGTCCTTTTTAACATATCCGGTAACACGTTTTTAAACGTGAACTTGGTACGAAAGAAAATCAGTGCTCTCTACCTAATAAGATATAGAGTCGACGAGAACCTGCAGTTTTTATTGCCATACGAAGAGTGACTTGACTCCAGCACTGCTATTCAAGGTTTAGAACGCTACTGTGTTTGGAGATTTGAGGAACAATGAGGGTGACGGCTTAGCACGCCTTTCTCCCACCTCTCCCCGGGTGAACATACAGAATTCAAGTCTTCCCAGCCTCTCTCCTGGCAAGTTAGGGACTTATCTACTTCACTCCAACCCCTGAGATCTCTGTCGACCCTCTTCTTAAAACTGTCATTCTTTTTTACTTTTCCTGCTCACACAGCTCTTTTATGTTAAATTTATTCTGCACACACATCTCTTACAGGTTCCAAATGCAACCTGAATTGCTCAGTAATAGGCAGATGAGGTGGTTTGTCTCTATACTGCCAGGTTAGTGAGGAACTATTTCACCTCCCTCTGTTCTGTTTAAAACCACAAAGATACACTCCCCACCAAAGGATGCAGAGAGTCCGGACTTGTTGATAGCCCAAGTCTAACCATGTATGAATTTCTTTTTTTAAAAAAATTTGTCAGAGGGTGCATATGCTTGACAGAGAGAGACAGAGAGAGAGGGAGATGGAGAAAAATTTACCTCCCCAATGGAGAATGGTCACACCACAATCCCTTCTCATCTGTCTCTTTCTCCTTTCAGGATTTTGGGCATGCGTGCATA
>NW_006159859.1:4113435-4124313 GCF_000334495.1 Tupaia belangeri chinensis
TTCTGTGTGTGTGTGTGTGTGTGTGTGTGTGTGTGTGTGTGTCTGGTCAAATTAAGATATAAATGAATGAATAAATAAAAAAATAGATCAAGGTAAAGTTTTAAAAATATCATTATATAGAATACATGCTATTATATATTATTTTATATAATGCATACTATTCTGTATTATTATATCCTTCTTATATAAGATTCAGGTTATCTAAGTGCAGGGTTCCTCTCCTGAAATACAACCCACTGTCTCTGCGCAGGTGTCACCTGGCTCTCTTCGTGTCACTCTGCGTGAACTGGGACTTAGGAACTGGCAGCGATGCAGACATTCTGGCTAGTGCTATCGCTGTGAGTAATAAACTGGTCTTGATCTCTGGCCCAGAAGTTTTGGACCTTCTGCCAGCCCCCATCCAACAGCGACTGACTCCCTTGTTAGTGTGCTCATAGGGTAAGATTGCAGACCCTTCATAGTTCTTGACAATCACTTCATTTCTACTCCTCAGGGTAGAAATCTCCAAGAGTAAACTAGGTTCATAAAGGCAGGATAGTAACTTTCTCACGTGACTAAGTGTGTTGTTTTCCTATGCCCAAGTCCTTTTTAACATATCCGGTAACACGTTTTTAAACGTGAACTTGGTACGAAAGAAAATCAGTGCTCTCTACCTAATAAGATATAGAGTCGACGAGAACCTGCAGTTTTTATTGCCATACGAAGAGTGACTTGACTCCACCACTGCTATTCAAGGTTTAGAACGCTACTGTGTTTGGAGATTTGAGGAACAATGAGGGTGACGGCTTAGCACGCCTTTCTCCCACCTCTCCCCGGGTGAACATACAGAATTCAAGTCTTCCCAGCCTCTCTCCTGGCAAGTTAGGGACTTATCTACTTCACTCCAACCCCTGAGATCTCTGTCGACCCTCTTCTTAAAACTGTCATTCTTTTTTACTTTTCCTGCTCACACAGCTCTTTTATGTTAAATTTATTCTGCACACACATCTCTTACAGGTTCCAAATGCAACCTGAATTGCTCAGTAATAGGCAGATGAGGTGGTTTGTCTCTATACTGCCAGGTTAGTGAGGAACTATTTCACCTCCCTCTGTTCTGTTTAAAACCACAAAGATACACTCCCCACCAAAGGATGCAGAGAGTCCGGACTTGTTGATAGCCCAAGTCTAACCATGTATGAATTTCTTTTTTTAAAAAAATTTGTCAGAGGGTGCATATGCTTGACAGAGAGAAACAGAGAAAGAGGGAGATGGAGAAAAATTTACCTCCCCAATGGAGAATGGTCACACCACAATCCCTTCTCATCCATCTCTTTCTCCTTTCAGGATTTTGGGCATGCGTGCATATGTACCCAGTGTGTCTTAAAGTAATGGAGAAATATTGTCCTTTGTGTATCCAGAGTGTTTAAGTGAGCTTTCCCGGGCATGCGTGCATACATACCCAGTGTATTTCGTAAGCTACTGGGTCTGAGACTTGAATCATGTGACTAGCCATGTAGGATCCAGATCCCCTAACCACCAGGCTACAGGCTGACTCCAGACATGAATTTCTAGAAGAGGGAAAGCTCATTTAAACACTCTGGATACGCAAAGGACAGTATTTCTCCATTACTTTAAAACACACTTCCCATTAGCTATTTATTTTTATTTATTTATTTATTTTTTGCTAGAGGGTGTCCATAGAGATGAAGATACAGAGAGGGGGATAAAAAGCACCTGTCATGGGGAATGGTCATACCACAATCCTTTCTCCTCCATCTTTCCCTCCTTTCTGGATTTTAGGCATGCATGCAAACATACTTGGTGTGTTTCTCGAGCCCTTGAGTCCAGGATTCAAACTGCTTGTCCAGCCATGTGGTATCTGGCATGTCTTTCAAGCTGTTAGGACTGGGATTCGAACCTAGGTCAGCGATGTGGGATGTAGCTCTCTATGCACAGGGCTTAACTGAGACATTATAGGACCAGCCCAGAAATTTGTGCTTTCTTAATTCAAGCTTTCGATATAACCCAGTCAGAACTACGGTTATAATTATGAGTTGAGGACGGGGATAGAGGACAAGTATTAAGAATCTATGTTATTATAAACCAAGAAGGAGACAACTTATATGTTTTATTTGCTTGTCTTGTTAAATAATTATTTAATTTAATTTATTTTTTATTATTATTATTTGCTATGGGGCATGTGTGCTCACCAGAGAGAGAAAGAGAGAGCGAGAGTAAGTGAGAAAGCAAGCCACCGGGTCCGGGACTTGAACTACATCAGCCATATGGCTTAACTACTGTGTCACCTGCTGGGCCCAGGAGACAGCTTACATGATTTTGCATAAATAGATTCAAGTTTGACTACCAGAGAGTAGAATGATTTAAATATGATTGGAAAATGGGAGCTTCCGATCTTGGCTTTACAATGATTTTTCTCCACAAGCTTTGTCTTGTGGACTTCATTGGTGCCAGGTGAAGGTGATACCTCCTGTGGAACCCAGGAACAATAATAAAAGGCTTGGTATCTATATCGAACAGTCCCTGCACACCAAAGCATTCTTATAAAGGTTATACGTTAGTCTTGGCTACTGAGCAAAGGAGTCATTTTGTTAGGATGTTTTGTTAGTTTTATGAGGACTTTTTTTCCCCCACTCAACTGTTTGGCTAGCAGCTTCAGATTCAGAAATCCCAAAGGAGGGAGAGAGACTTCTCACTCATCCAAAATGACATGGCAGGCTCCCAAATCTCAAATGGCTCATTTTCATGTAAAGTCAGCTTAGCGAATCGCAGGTGGATTTTGACCAAAAATGCATTGCAAGGCCTACACCACCAATAATGCCTTATTTAAAAACAGCCAGCACTTCCTTGACTAGAAATATCATGCATATTGTAGCCAAATACATTACAATATCAACAAAAGCCTGATATCCAGGGATAAACTGATTTCAGGAGAAAAAACAAAAGCTCATAATAAACAGCAAGAGTGTGCTAAGGAATTCTATCTTAGAACCGTTAAGGGTGAAAAGTGGAATTTGTAGCCGGAATGGCTTTTTGGGAGAATATATAAAAAGATCTTATTCATGACTGTGGATCTGTTTTCAGAATTTACTTTTGTATAACGACAGGCTATAAAATTGTGTCGAAAGCAGAAAAAAAAATCCTGAGTACCTAAGGACATTAAAACTCCCTGAAGAGTGATGTGGCCATAAAAGATCTTAAGTACGGAAAATGGAGGGCTGGTGTTACCATGTGAGATAGTCATGAATCCGTGGCTACGTGCTTTATTTATTTTTTTTAATAATTATTTATTTAATTTTATTTATCATTGTTGTTATTTTGTTTGTTTGTTTGTTACAGGGCATGTACGCTCATCAGAAAGAGAGACAGAGTGAGAAAGTGAGAAAGCAAGCTGCCAGGTCCGGGACTCAAAACACGGTCGGCCATGTGAAAGTCTAGCGCCTTAACCACCATGCCACCCGCTGGACTTTATCTCCCAGAATCTCAAATCATCATCACCCTCATTGGGAAGAGCAACTGTTCTTTTCTATTATTTCTCACTGTTTAGTGTGGCTTAAGTACCTATGGAGTAATACCCTGGAAACCTACCATCAGCCCCACAGCATAAGACTCTGATATCTCCCCTACTTAAGACCTTTCATGGTCTCCTCATTCTTCCAGAGATTGTCCTTAATGCCTAAGACCTTGGGTGATCTGGTCCTTGACTGTCTCTCTAGCCTTATCTCCTTCTTTCTTAGAGACTTCATGTGTGGTCCTCCTGCCTAGAATTCCTTCATTCAAACAAGTTATTTAGCACTCTTCACACTCTGTGCATCCTTCACTAGACATTTGCCAGGCAAACTCTTTATCCTTCAAAATTCCAAAATCTCCCTGAGGGCCAGCTGGTACATGGTAGTTGGGGCAGTTAGGACCCACATGGCCAAGTGCATGGTTCAAATCCCAGCCTTGGTGGCATGAGGAACCCATAAGAATGGAGGAGAAGGGATTATGGTGTGGCCATGTCCCCAGGAGGAACTTTCTTACTTTCTCTCTCTCCCTGTCTCTTTCTCTGTTTTTCTCTTTCTCTGTTTTTCTCTCTGTCTCTCTCCAGCAAGCACATACAACCTATGGCAAATTGAAACAAAAACAAAAACAACTCCCTGATGTTTGTTTCATTAAGGAAAAGTTAATCACCACTCTTTTAAATAATGTCACCATTGTATCTTGTACACAAACCTGGTGCTGACAGGAACCATATTGCTATAAAACATACATGAAAAGGGGCCAACAGATAGTATAGTGGGTAAGTGCTGGACTTCCATGTGGTCAACCATGGTTCAAGTCCTGGTCTCGGTGGCCTGAAGCTCACACCAGGCACATGTGCATGCATGCCCAAATTCCAAGAAGATGAATGAAGGAGAAGGGATTGAGGCATGACTGTCTCCTTTAGGGGGGTAATTTCTTGCTTTCTGTCTCTCTGTCTTGCTCTGTCTCTCTTGCAAGCACATGCTCCCTTAATGTAAAAATCACTCTCTCAAAAAGAAAAGAAAAAATTATACAAGTATATTTTTAAAGAATTATTTGTTTATTTAATTCCATTTGTTATTATTATTTTTCAATTTGACCAGAGACAGAGACAGAGAGAACAGAGATATAGCAACTTATGCAGAAAATAAATGCTATGACTTTCATTTACTTCATTGTGAAATTATTTAAGGCTTTACTTTTCTACAATCCTTTAATACTCTAAGAAATTAATCATTTTATTAAGGCAGGCATTTTTTTCCTGTAAAATTTCAGTATCTTAATTCTTAGTCATATTTCAGAACTTAAAAGGTTACTAGTTTTTCCACGTGAAAATGTAAAATATGCAGTACATGGTTGTACAAACCCGTTTAATTCCATTCTTTCTCATTAATCGAACATCTCCTTTATCAGAGTTCAATCAATTATTTGATTAATTATGAATTGCTGTGTGTGTTTGATATGACATGAACAGGGATATTCATTATAGAATAATTTATAACAGAAAAAAGCATTAGAAACAATAGGATTTATATTATCTTCACGCAATTACTAAACTGTCACAACAGCCGTGTTGTAGAAGAATATTTATTGGGGTCAACAGATAGCACAGTGGTTAAGGTACTGGACTCCCACATGGCCAACTGTGGTTCGAGGTCCAGACCTGGCAGCTTGAAATTCATGTTTCGTGTGCATGCATGCATGTCCAAAATCCCAGGAAAAGAATGGAGAAGAAGGTATTGCAGTGTGGCCATCCTCCTTGGGGTGGAGGGGAGGGGGGTTGTGTGTCAATTCTCACTTTCTCTCTCACTATCTATCTGTCTCCAGCGAGCAGTGAGCACATGCATCCTATTGCAGAAATCTAAAAGAAAAAAAGGTTTATTGACATGGAAAAAAATTCATAATCTCTACCAAGCAAAACTTATGAGTTACTAAACTTTATGGACAGCTTTATGCCATCTGTTTTTTTTCCCTAAAAGCCAATATAGCAATAAGACTGTAAGAACTTACACGTATTTCTTGGGACACAAAAGGAAAGAAGATCTTTAGGATTTCTGATGACTTATAATTTTCCTTTAGTTTCTCTCTCTCTCTCTCTCTCTGTGTATGTGTGTGTGTGTGTGTGTGTGTGTGTGTGTGTGTGTAAGTTTTTGCACTGATCATCTGTTACCTCTGAAAGCAGGAAAAAATGTTAAACCTAATGGCTCATATTAAAGTCAGGGTTGGCTCAGCCTCTGTGGCCCAGCTGGTAGCACACCGGGCTGCAGAGCTGAAAGCCACATGCTGACCATGATTCGAGTCCCTGGGCCCAGGGATCCTGGCAGGCTGGGGACTGAAAGACTGGAGGGAAGGAACGGGACATGACCAAGCCGTGTGAAGGTTGCTTCTCCCTCTTTTATTCACTCTTTCTTATGTGTGCTCTCTATCATGAATTGTTTAAAAAAATTAGTTTTTGTTTAGTTTTATTACCCAAATCAACTAACATTTATTTAGTGCCAACCTACTACAAGACATTGTAGGAATTTTTTTTTTTTTAATAATTTTTCAGGTAGTCAAGGAGCTTCCAGCTGTATTTGGGAGGAACTGAATGTAAAAATATTGGGCTGTCAGAAAAGTCATCACCATATTTTTCTATGTAAAAACGTGCCCTGACTTTCAACAGCCCAATATCAACTGTTAAAGAATTGATTAGGGTTAAATAACAAGTCAAGCCAACACAAGAAGGGTGATAAGCAACATAGGATTAATTATACAAACAGTTAAGCTATATAACAGTCCCTGTTTAATCAGAAATAAAATGAATCTAACCAATCCACACTTTTTTCTTTCCTATTTGTACAAAAACCTGGTTCTGTTTCACTGATGACCTCATCACTTGTGAATAATTCTATTCTTGGGTTCAATTTTAGTGGTATTTATATAGTAAAGCACAGTTTTGGAAACTCCTAGCTCCTTGACTACAAGCCACTTTAGTAACATGGAAGAACTTTACGGTATACACATTTATCATTTTAATCCCTACCCTTTCTAAAATTTTAATTTAAATATAGGCTGTAAAACTTTCTTCCTTCCCTAATTTTTTATGTAGCTTAAAAGATTGGGGACCAGGACCAGCAGTTGGCGTAATGGTTATGGTCGCTGGACTCCCACGTGGTCAACTGTGGTTCGAGTCTCAGACCTGGCTGTTTAAAACTAAAGCCAGGAGCATGTGTACATGCCCAAGAACCTGAGAGGAGAATGGAGGAGAAAGAATTGTGGCATGCCCATCCTCCCAGGGGGTGATTTCTTACTTTCTGTCTCTCTGGAGAGCGCATCTACACTATAGCAAAAGTCTCTCTTAAGAGAGAGAGAGAGAGAGAGAGAGAGAGAGAGAGAAGCTTTACTCGGACCAAAGAGAATGCTGCATGTCAATCAGTGAAGTGGTAAACTAAAGAGAGTTGAACTGAGAGTATCTAAATGTATTTTAATTAAGGGCTCTAGGGCAGGCAGGTGGCGCGGAGGTTAGGGCAGCTAGCCTCCGCATCACTGATTCCACAGTTAAGAGTCCTGGACCTGGCAGCTTGAAACTCACACTTGGTACATGTGTGCATGCCCAAAATCCCAGAGAGGAGAATGGAGAAGGGATTGCAGTGTGGCCATCTCCCCTTGGGGAGAGTGGGAGTGATTTCTCACTTTCCCTCTCTGTCTCTCTGGTGAGCCCAAGTCACGTTATGGCAAAAAATAAAAAAAAAAATTAAAAATAAAGGACCTTGTTTATTTCCACCCCCTAGTAGTTAACTATGTTCGCCAACTTTTCCCATAAGAGAATCTGGGAATGAATTGTTATCCATTGAATCTAATTTTACTGTAAAGCAGTATATTATTAGCATCAAAATGAAAAATGGCATTTTTTTAAAAACATGTAATTACAGGTAACATTCAGGGAAATGGTTTAAATTCCCCTGAATGTTATCTAGGGATAGGTAACAAAACAAATTCCTGAATTATTTTCTTCTGTTGCACTGCACAAATTTTCATTATTTTCCTTTCAGAGCAATATTTAAAACTATGCATGAGAATATATATTGCCCCCCAAAGGGGACTCAAACACAGGATAAATTTAAAAAGTGCTACAATAAAAGTGATAACAGGGTCTTAATGACATTTCTCTATGCTTGATAAGTGAGAATGATGCAGGGGTAGATAGTTCCCCATTGCACTTGTGAATTATGCTTATCTAATAAAAATTTTAATTTCTTCTTCCTTATTAGTGAATTCTCTTTTCCTTTCTTTCCTTCTTTTCTTCCAATAAATTGCATACACATGTTTGCAATTAGATTTCTGAAGCTACTGCTGAAGAGTGTGTCTTTTCTCATAGATTTATGTTCTCTGAAAACAAAACAGATAGGGTTTCTCAAAGAAAATCAACAGTAGCCTCCTCATTTAAACAACTTTTTAACACCTTTCTTGGAAACTAAAAAACTAATTTATTTGAGATAAATATATTCTGGCTACTAGCTTTCTTCAAGCAATATGTTTCATATAAATAGTTTTGATCACCAGTTCTCCATAATATCAGAAAGTTGCTTATCTGAAATAAAAATCTTTATTAAAAGATGACCTCATAACACTGCATTCACTCATATATAATTACACTCCCTAAGAAATGAACTTTCTTTTCTGCATGGAGAAATTCTATCAGTCTTTTAAGCCTACCATAAAGTCATCTAAGCTGGAAACTTCCTCTGAACACAACCCTTCACCTCCCGGGGCAGACTTAGTTACTTCCTCCCTCCTACAGGAGTGCCTTTACCTCTGATGGTAGAGTGGAGCATCAGGCATTGGAGTGGAAATCAGGCCATCAGTGTGGTGCTGAAGGACCCTGTCTTCCTCCTCTGTGTGTCCCTAGTGCCTGACGTGGCCCTGGAATACATCTTCTGAGAATTCAGTCCCATCGTGGGAGTCATGATTGCAGTTCTGGTTGCTCAACTCCCATTTCATTCCCCTTAGACCTTCATTACTCTTAGGCATGGTTAATATCACCCTGAGAAGATTTTCTCGTCTAAAGCTTTGTGTGCATCATCCATCCTTCGCACTAACAGGGACTAATCTAATGGAGTTGCTTCCTTTGTTGAACTCCCTTCTGTTAATAATACTTAAACTCTTAAGAAAAAAAATAGAATTTGCAGGATAAAACATTACTGTAAAGAATTGTGCTAAAATATGTACTTAGTTTTATTGAATTAAAAGCTTCCCTTAGATAACGTCATTGTTGGGCTTCACAGATTCTCAGAATGATTTGAATTCCTGACTATTGAAAGCTAGGAAAGCAGTTTTCTCTCTCTCTCTCTCTCTCTCTCTCTCTCTTTTTTTTTTTCCTAGAGGGCACATACACTTGCCAAGGAGAGAGAGACCAGCACCTTCCACAGGGTCTCTCCCAACCCTCTCCCCATGCCTCTCCCAGCCTTCTCAGCCTGCCAGTCCCATGGGTGCTTAAGCCCTCACTGCATATCTAAGTCTACTGGGAACTGAACTTTGACCTTTCATGTGGATTCAGCACCCCTTAGGCAGTGCAACCCACACTCTTATTTCTAATACAATAGAGTATTTTTGAACATAAACAGACTCTTACAGTACATGTCCTCTTTTGCCCTGTCCTTTGCTCAATATTCTATTTGCAAACTTCTAAGAGCTTTTTCTAAAAATGAGTAATATTGCAGTATCTGAGATTTTAATAACGCCTTTGAAATGTTTTAAATAACACCAGAAAGAAGGAAACCCCCCTCTTGTAGATGTGAGGCTGCGGACTCAGCGTTCTTTCTGTCATTCCCACCCACTCCGTTTCATTCTGCCCATCCCACCCCCCACGCAGCCCACGTGACTCAAGGTGGGGTGAGCTGATTGGTCATCCTTCTCCTCCTCCTCAGTGATTGGCTCTGGAAGGTGAGTCTCTCCATTTCAATGAGTGTGAAAGGGGGCTTTCTGGGAAATTTTGTTGGGCCTTCTTATTATAATATTTGTTATAAATAACTTTATTAATAATAATTATTATTATTTTTGGTTAGAGCTGCAGAGCTGCCTGGTACTCCAGGAATGCTTACACAAGCAACATGTCTTCCCACTTGTTGGGTGTGGGCATGAAGCTGGGACCTCTATGGCTCCCAAATCGCCAGCCTCCGGGACAAAGTCAAGGGAGAGGCCAGACTCCGCTGTAGGTCGTTGTGGACTAGAATTGAATGACCGAAGAACAGCCATGCAGGACCGTGGGGGACACAGGCGCGTGCAGCAGGTGGAAAGGCCACTCCTGCCTCTCCGCTGTGGAACGGATGGTCAGAGCAACGGCAGGGGAGAAAACTGAGCCCCAGGGCAACTCTTCCCAGCACAGGGACTCTGCCTGGCAAGTGGCCGAATTTGGGTGGTACTGCATGTGCGACATGGCAAAGACGCTCGAGTAAGGAACGCAGGGTGGCACAGGGGTCACCAGACCTGCCGTGTTTTCCCGAGAAGACAGTGTGATAGAGGAAGAACAGAGGGACAGGAATGGGCCCCTGGGCTGATGGAGCAGGTTTTCTGATCCTGTTTCTTTTCTTGATTTTCCTCCCAGGGATGAGTAATGCTATGGCCTTCAAGGACTGCGAAAGCACGCAGGAGGGTCCAGGAGCGACTTAGCACGCAGAGCAGGCCCTGCAGTTATAGGGAGAGAGCCCTGTGGTGCAGACTGAAAGTACAGGGGAAATAGTTCTTTCTGCCTGGGAGAGATCAGTTACACCAACAGGGCTCATCAGGGCGACCTTGTAGATAAGGCAGCACTGATAGGCCTGAGAGGGGAAGGCAGAATTCACGCTGGAAGGGATGCCCAGGCTGTTTTCCTTACAGGGAACAGAAAGCGCAGAGGCAGAAGGGCAGGGGAGGGCAGAGTGGCTATGGAAGCAAGTGAGTGGGTAAACCCTGAGGTGACGCTGAGGAAGGCTGAGAAACAGGGAAGGTGTGTCAGGTGTAGGAGAGTTGTGACTGTCTCCAAAAACGCTTGAATCTTATCTCATTGGTAATGAAGAACAAGGAAAGGATTTTCAGGCTGACCCCATAGCAGTGGTTAAGCGCTTGTACATAGGAGGCTCTATCCCACATGGACGACTATGACCTGAATCCCAGCTCTTAGCAGCTTGAAAAACACACTGGGCAGATTGCAGGTGCACTCCAAATCCTAACGGGATGGAGAAATGCAGGGAAAAAATTGAGGGTGTGCCCACACTCCACTGGGGGAGGGGAGATGCTTTCTTTTCCCCTCTCTGTGGCTCTCTGTTGAGTGCACACGCCCTCTGGGGGAGATAAAAGATGTAAATGTGTAGTGATGAGACTGCCATTGGCCTCACGGTGATTAAATGAGGCTGGACTAGA
>NW_006159859.1:4124344-4159109 GCF_000334495.1 Tupaia belangeri chinensis
GGGAAAGACAGGAAGTGGGGAAACCCAAGCTGGAACCCAAAGCCATGGAACAGGGAAAAGGAACTGAGGCCTCAATCAGGGGTGTGCTGGACGGCAGAGAAGCAGAGTTTCTGGAGGTGAGCTTGTCAGGAGTTGCTCCCTGATCTGGCGTGAGAACTCCATGGCTAAAGGGAGCTGCATCATTGTCACCAAATCTGGTCCCCAGGGTTGATCATTTTTCACACCACGTTACATTTTCCACAGAACCATCCTGCCGGTGAAATGATTCCCAATTAGCGGGCTATTTTGGAGAAATATCTGTAGCAAAATGAAACAAAAAATGAAGTAATAAGTGTGACATGAAAAGAATGTGCCTGCAACAGGCGCCTTTCTCTCACGGGATTAGCAATAGTATTGCTTTTGATCGAGTGAAATTCGGCATCCCTGTGATGTTGACAGCAATGCTTGCAGCTCCTCGACCTTCACCGTCCTTCCAATTCACTATCAGAGCCTGCCAGAAGGGAGTCAGAGCCAAGCAATTGAGTTTTTTTTTTTTTTTTTTTTTTTTTTTGGTTTTTGCTTTCGCCTTTTTTAGGTTTTTGCTCTAGCCATAGGGCATGTGTGCTCACCAGAGGAGACAGAGAGAGAAAGGGAAAGTGAGACATCACCCCCTAAAGGGGATAGCCATGCCACAATCCCTTCTCCTCCTTTTTCTTCTTAGGATTTTGGGTACGCATATGCATGCATCCAGCATGATTTTTCAAACCACTGGGTCCAGGACTCAAACCGTGGTAGACCATATGGGGAATCCAGTGCCTTAACCACCATGTACCTGCTGGCCCGAGGATATATTTTTTTTATGGTTTTTCAGAATTTGGCTCATTGTCTCAACTGTATTTATTTTCAAAGCCAGAAAACAGAACTTGGAATTGACTCCAAAATAGAATTCTCTTTATTAGTAAAGAGAGGGATTGTGAAAGTGCTTCTTAAGAAATAGAAGCCAAAAAGGTTTCTTGGTGATAATAGAGATAGCTGTGCCTTTAAAGAATGCTTTTTTTATTTGCTATAGGGTGCATATTCATCAGGGAGAGATAGACACATACACACACACACACACACACACACACAGAGATCCTCCAGGGAGGAATGGCCACACCACAATCCCTTCTCCTCTATGTTTCTCTAAGGATTTTAGGCACACATGTACATGTGCCTGGCATCTTTTCCAGGCAACTGAATCTGGGACTTGAACCTCATAGTCAGCCAGAGGGGATCCAGCTGCCTTAAACACCACACCACCTCGCTGGCTGTTAAAGTAGTGTGTGTGTGTGTGTGTGTGTGTGTGTGTGTGTGTAAGGTTTTTGCCAAAGGGCACATGTGCTCACCAGAGGGACAGAGACAGTGAGAGGGAAAGTGAGAAATCATCTCCAGGGGGGATGGCCAGGCCGCAATCCCTCCTCCTCCATTCTCCTCTCAGGATTTTGGGCACGCATGCACATGCGCCTAGTGTGAGTTTCAAGCTGCCAGATCCGGGACTCTAACTGGCCATGTGAGAGTCTGGTGCCTTAACCATTTATCACCTGCTGGCCCCTAAAATAGCATTTTAAAAAGAATATTTCTGTATCTTCTCTTCTTGAGGAAAGAACATAGACTTTTTATCACAGGGCCTCATGCCATGATCATTTTAGATGCTCTGTAGATATCTGAGTGATACATACAGGAAAATATTCTAACCGAAAGAAAAGGCCTGAGATGGGAAAGATCCCAAGCAGCGATAGAGTTTAAAGCTGCGGTGCCAGGAAAGCCCGTCTTCCTTTGTGTTACTGAAAATAGATTCTCAGGAAAAAAGAAAGGAAAAAGCTAAAGAGGAGGGTGTCTACTCCTCAGGGACTTGGTTTGCTCATTTAAGATCTGACTCATGTTGGGAGTAAGATTAGGGGAAAAATATCTCAGTTCTGAAAGTTCTAAACGGATCTCAAATTTCCATCCTTTCACTGACGTTGGATTTAAGGATCTCACTGAAGACCTATGGAGAGTCTCCATGGCCCATAACTGCTTCTTAGGAAGAGGCTAAAGGTCACAGTCACTTAATTGTGCCTTTGTTTATTTTCCCAGAATTATATTGCATCGTGTAATCGAAAGCAGAGGTCCCTTTTTTTTCTGGCACGTAGTAATTAGAATGTCTAGTTAATCCATAAAGAATAATCTGGAATATCTGAGTTGTATTTTGCTTTAGAGCACCAGAAAAGGAAAAAGTTACATTTAAAGCAGAGAAATTAGTCAAACATAATAAAAATGAAGAGAATTAAGTAGTAATGAGATAGTGTGTCTGCCACTACCACCACTTATACAGGGGATACTGGAACATTTCCAACAGGAAATGGAGATACAAGAATTTTATTTTTATTGTACAATAGAGAGAAAATGCTTAACCACCATCAGAACATCTTGGAGGCAGATGGGTTCTAAACCAAAAGATGAAGGTAATAATATTACACCTCTGCAAATTCAGTATCTCACTGTGACTTAAAGCATTGCAGCCTATATGTATGCCATAGGAAAAATTTAAAAAGAATAAGAAGTTCAAGTAATTATCATGAATCTGTATTTCAAGATGCAGAGGGAACCAGCAGTTAGCGTAATGGCTATGTTGCTGGACTCCCATGTAGTCGACCGCGGTTCGTGTCCCGGACCCGGTGGCTTAAAACTCACGCCGGGCGCGTGTGTGTGCATGTCCAAGATGCCGAGAGGAGAATGGAGGAGAAGGGATTGCAGCGTGACCATCCCCCCTAGGGGGTGATTTCTCGCTTTCTGTCTCTATGTCTCTCTCTGTCTGTCTGGCAAGCACACACGCCCTACAGTGAAAATCTCTCCAAAAAAAAAAAAAAAAGATGCAGAGAGAAAAGGCATACACTAGCTAAAATTCTTAGGCCAATTGTTTCTTATTTATTTACTTATTTATTTGAGAGATTTTTCCTGTAGGGCACGTGTGCTCTTCAGAGAGACAGAAACTGAGAACTCATCCCTCAGGTGGATGGCCATGCCCCAATCCTTTATCCACCATTCTCCTTTCAGGATTTTGGGCACTTACACACATGCACCCAGAGTGAGTTTCAAGTCACTGGGTCCGGAACTTGAACTGCAGTTGACTATACGGGAGTCTAGCAACGTAATCATTATATCATCTATTGGTCCCTCTTAGTTTTTTTATTTATAAACTTTTTTTTTTTGGAGAGATTTTCGCTATAGGGCGCGTGCGCTCGCCAGACAGACAGAGAGAGACATAGAGACAGAAAGCAAGAAATCCCCCTGAGGGGATGGTCACGCCGCAATCCCTTCTCCTCCATTCTCCTCTCGGGATCTTGGGCACACACGCTCACGCGCCCAGCGTGAGTTTTAAGCCACCAGGTCCAGGATGCGAACCGCTGTCGACTACGTGGGAGTCCAGCGACATAACCATTACGCTAACTGCTGGTTCGTTCCCATATTTATAAACGTTTTGTTTTTGCTATACAGTAGGTGTGCTTGTCTGAGACAGAAAGAGAGAAAGTGAGAAATTTGTCGGGGGAGGCCACACCACAGTCCTCCTCCATTTTCCTCTTGGATTTTGGGCATGCACGCATATGTACCCAGCATGTTTCTCAAGACAACGGGTCTAAGACTTGAACTGTGCCGTCAGCCATGTTGCTTGGGAATGGTCTAGCAACATAGCAAGACCCTGTATCAAAAAGAGCCTGGTGAGGTGGCACGCTCTGTCGTCCTAGCTTGGAGGCTGGATCAGGAAGACAGCATAACAAGATCCTGTTTTAAATCAATACCCCCACCACACACACTACTTTGTTACCTTTTTGATGATTTTAAGATGGTTTTAAAATGTATTTTGGTTGATTTCACCAAAATAATGCTTAGCTTCCAATCCTTACTCTGGTACTTTGTAGCTATATGACTTTGGAGGAGTTATATAACTTTCATACGCCTCAGTTTCCTCACCAAAAAAATGGGGATAATAATGGTATCCATGTTACAGGATTACATGTAAAGAAGAGTGTGCCAACATTCAATAAAGTTAACTACTTTTAATATTCTCATACCACCCTGATTTATTTCCTTTAGACCACTTACCACTTTCAAAATGTTCTTATTTGTTTATTGCTGTTTGCCCCTTCAGCAGAACACAAACTCCCTATGTTTTAATTTACCACTATAAAATAGAGCAATATCATTTTAAATGAATTAATGAATATATTCAGTGAATGAATGAATGTGGTTTTTTTTTTTTCATTAAAAAAAGCTATGACTCGATCCCAATAACTCACAAATTGAAAATAGGCCAAGTTACATTTTTAAAAAATCTAAAATTCCTATAGTATATTCTTTTTTAAAAGAGTAAATAGAAAGTACACCTTAATCCAAGGAAAGTTAAAAAAAAAATCAGAGTAGCTTTTACAATTTAGTTGCCCAAATAACTTAGCATGTGATTTCTGTGTTAGAACAAACATTCCTGTCTTCAAATTTTAAAAACAAGATACCTTAGTTCAGGCCTCTATAAAATTTTTACATACGTATTCATTTGCCAAATAACTCAGTCTTTCATTACTGATTACAATTCTAGAGACTCTTTCTTCCACAGAGTCATTACTCTATTTACAAGGGTTCAGGGCTGTTCAGCATGTAATTTTCTACATTACCACCTTTTGGTGAGGCTACTGCATTATACATGCTATTCAGTGTCTCCGAAAGGAATGAGCTCCAAACATGTCTGATTGTGAATGCCTTTCTGTGGGTGGAGATACCACATGGTCTATCATCCAGTAACTGAAGACTTCCCTCTCCTGTTTTCTCTAGACTCAGTCTCACGGGAACCTGGATCATATTACACATGATATTGGGCTTGTGTTAGGAAATGTTTCTCACATTTGGGCATATGCAATCTCTGTTTTGTTCTCTGTGGAGAGATCAGGCTCTGATTTCCTCTGCAAACAGTGTCCAGGAAACCTTTTTTGCAGGGATCAATCTATGGTAATTATGCATTAGTCCATAGAAAATAAGTGAAATTGTAAAATTGAGCAATCAAACACAAATCTCAATTTCTTTTAGGGCAATATAATCTTTTTTCTTTTTCTTTTTTTTTGGAGAGGTTTTTGCTATAGGGCACATGTGCTTGCCAGACAGATAGAGAGAGACAGAGAGACAGAAAGCAAGAAATCACCCCTGGGGGAGGATTGCCACGCCGCAATCCCTTCTCCTCCATTCTCCTCTCAGGATGTTGGGCATGCATGCACACATGCTCGGTGTGAGTTTTAAGCCACCGGGTCCGGGACTCGAACCGTCAACTACATGGGAGTCCAGCGACATAGCTATTACACTAACTGCTGGTCCCAGGGCAATATAATCTTAAAGTCTTGAGTAAAATAAGAGTAGAAAAGAAAAAAATAGTTCTTGGTGGCATGGTGGTAAAGGGTGCTGGACTCCCACATGGCCAACCACAGTTAGAGTCCCAGACCTGGTAGCTTGCTTTTTCACTTTCCCTGTGTCACTCGCATGCTCTCTCTCTCTCTCTCTCTCTCCTTCTTTGGTCGAATTAAAATAAATAAATAAATAAAGTTAAATAAATAATTCTTTTAAAAAATAAAAGAAAAAATATATTTTAAGGCTAACTCTGTTTAAATGAGAAGGTTAAGAAGATAGTGGACTAAAGATGATACTGGACTTTCCTGTTAGAGATTTTTTTTTCCTTATTAGTAATGGAACATCATCAACTGGCTTATGACAGAGGACAGGGAAGAAATGCAACAAGACTTTTTTTTTTTTTTTTTTTTAATTTTAAGTTACCAGAATGTGTGTGTGCTTGTGAAGAGAGACAGAAAGAAGGAAAGTGAGAAAACACCCTCGGTGGGGTGGCCATACCACAATTCTTTCTTCTCCATTCTCCTCTTGGGACTTTGGGCATGCAAACGCACACACCCAGAGTGATTTTCAAACCTCCAGGTCTGGGACTTGAACTATGGTCTGCCATGTGGGAGACCAGAACCTTAACCACCATGCCATTTTCTGGCTTAAGATTTTTTTTTTTTTTTTTGAGAGGTTTTTGCGATAGGGCGCATGCGCTCGCCAGAGAGACAGAGAGAGACATAGAGACAGAAAGCGAGAAATCACCCCCCAAGGGAGATGGTCACGCCGCAATCCCTTCTCCTCCATTCTCCTCTCGGGATCTTGGGCATGCATGCACACGCGCCCAGCGTGAGTTTTAAGCCACCGGGTCCGGGACACGAACCGTGGTCGACTACGTGGGAGTCCAGTGACATAGCCATTACGCTAACTGCTGGTTCCCGAGAATTTTTTTTTTTTTTTTGAAGATAACTCTGAAAGCAAGCCAGTGACTAGATGGAAGGAAAAGTGACTGGAGACACAGCCTCCACTGTGGATTATTACATTAGTTAAGGTTAAAAAAGTGATCAGAGCATATGTGGGAAGAGATGGAGACTTTTCTGAGAGAAAGAGGATAAACCATAAATTTTTGTGGAACTCACAGGTTTCCTAACTGCACTTTCGAGGGACTGGGGTACTATTTACTAAAATACAGAACACAGGATGAAAGGTGGCTTGGTAGCAAAGGGACTGGAACAGATTTAGGAAGTAAAGACATTGAGATCTACCTAGGGTGTCTTGGAGGAGGAATCTGTTCCATACAGGTATTGAGCACATAGATCTGGAACTCAGGAGAAAGAACAGAGCAGAAATTTAAGTTTGAATGTCATTGGACACGTAGGTGTAGGTCAAAGCCTTGGAGTGGATAAAATGACCCGGGAAGATCCGTGAAGTGAAAAGAGGAGAGGAGTGAAAGCAGAATTATGGGAGGCTGAGAAGAATGAACGGTTGATGGAAACAAAGCTAAGCACAATAAGGTATATTCTTAGAGCTAAGATGAAAAGTGCCAAAGAGAGGAATATTTCAGGAAAGAAACAGCGTCAACAATATCAGAAGTTCTAGGCAAGTAGAGTATGACCAAGTTCTGAAACATTTTCACTGAATTTGACATATATGAGATATCTTCAAAAAGTTTGTGAAAATTCACATTATTAAAAAAAATTATCCATGAAGATTTCAAAAAAAATTTTTTTTGAGAGATTTTTGCTATAGGGCATGTGTACTTGCTGGAGAGACAGAGAGAAAGTGAGAAATCACCCCCCTCAGGAAGATGGCCACACCACAATCCTTCTCCTCCATTATCCTCTTGGGACTTTGGTCTCACACGCACACATGCCCAGCAGGTATTTTAAGCCAGGTCCAGTACTGAAAACACAGCCAACTATGTGGGAGTCCAACAACACAACTATTACGCCATCTGTTGGTCCCAATAAACTTGTACTTTAATTCTATAAATCTACAAACTTTTAGAAGTCTTCTCATAGAAGACCATCGTTAACTTTGCTAGAGGGCACATGTGCTTGCTAGAAAGAGACAGAAACAGAGGAAGAAGGAGAAAACTCTCCTCAGTGGGATGTGGTTACACCAACCCCGTCTTCATTTCTTCATCCTGTTGGGATTTGGGGCATGCATGCACATGGGCATGGTCTATTTTTTCAAACTGCCAGGACTGAAATTCAAACTGTGTGGTTAGCCAGGTGGGATCTGGTTCCCTTAACCAGTAGACCATGGAACCAGCCCTACGTAGCAGTTTTGTAAAAATAATACATGTACAAAAATGATTTTCTTTTTAAATTTAGGACTCATTACACATTTGGAATGTTGAAATCTGGGAGTTTTGCATTTGTAAGAAAATAGACTAAAGTGATTCATTTTCAATAATAACTTGACAAAAGTTACTTAACCAGCTTGCAGATGTGACAACTCCAGAAAATACACATTCCTGGAAAGTTCCTGAACAAACAAAACCCCAACATAACAGGTCACCCTTGAGAAATGACTTCTCAAGATGGTGGCTGGTGGGAACCAGCAGTTAGCGTAATGGCTATGTCGCTGGACTCCCACGTAGTTGACCGCGGTTCGTGTCCCGGACCCGTTGGCTTAAAACTCATGCCAGGCGCGTGTGCGTGCGTGCCCAAGATCCCGAGAGGAGAATGGAGGAGAAGGGATTGTGGCGTGACCATCCCCCCTGGGGGGTGATTTCTCGCTTTCAGTCTCTATGTCTCTCTCTGTCTGTCTGGCGAGCACACGCGCCCTACAGTGAAAATCTCTCAAAAAAAAAAAAAATGATGGTGGCTGGTCACCAGCCTTTTACTCTTTTTTACTTCCTGGTTCTTCTCCCTCCTTAGGACATTTGGAGGACCTTTATCTTGGGCTTATTCTGAGCCTGTGCCTTTCTATCAGACAAGAGAGGGAAGGGGACAACAAATACTTGTAAGGAAATACACTTAGGCAACATTCAGGAAGATTGTATGCACCATAGTACTTAGCCAATGAGTAACTGGGGAGGGACTTGTGCACCAGGGAATCAGGTGCTTCTTGTAACTGGTCTGGCTGTGCCTGCCCATCAGACACCCCACTTTGCAAGACCGCCATTAAAGTCTCGTTTCGCCATAACTCGTGTCTCCATGTCCATTCTTTGGCAATGGACAAATGAGCGTGTTTCTCACAGAGTTCTTCAAAAAGTTTCTAGATTCCCAGCATTGGAAGTGTGCACTGCACTCCCCTCACTGAGAGGCAGGTTGAAGCCACATAAGAGGCCTGGATTTGATTCCCAACCCTATGGATTACAGGGAGATGGCTTTTGCCTCTCTGCCCAGCTACTTGGAAGGCTGAGCATGAGAATTGCAACATAGCATAATTCTGTTTTTAAAACAAACAAAATACACCACACACATACAATTAAAAAAAAAAAATCTCTGTAGCTAAAGGAACTAATTGCCAGAAAACCAACTTTCACCCCAGTGACAATGAACAACAAATTTTTATGTCGATTTTCTTTTTCTTTTGATTTTTTTTTTTTGAAGAGATTTTTCACTATAGGGCGCGTGCGCTCGCCAGACAGACAGAGAGAGACATAGAGACAGAAAGCGAGAAATCACCCCCTAGGGCGGATGGTCACGCCGCAATCCCTTCTCCTCCATTCTCCTCTCGGGATCTTGGGCACGCACACACACGCGTCCGGCATGAGTTTTAAGCCACCAGGTCCAGGATGCGAACCACGGTCGACTACGTAGGAGTCCAACGACATAGCCATTATGCTAACTGCTGGTTCCCTTTTCCTTTTGATTTTGACAGGGACGAAAACTGACAAAACTCAAGAACAGTAAAATGAAGGGCTGTTCACAAGTGCTATTGAGAGAAAGCTTTTTTGTTTTTTTACATTCAGTTACTTATTTATTATTTAATTGCCATAGGGTGTGTGCACTTCCAAGAAAGAGAAAGAGAAATATATATATATATAGAGAGAGAGAGAGAGAGAGAGCGAGAGAGAGAGAGAGAAGACGCCCCAATGGGGTGTGGTCACGCTACAATCCTCTTTCCTTCACTCCTCCTTCCCATCATGATTTGGGGAATTCACATACATCCTGGCATGTTTTCCAAGCCACTGGGCAGGATGTGAACCCCAGCAGGCCATGTGGGATCTGGCTCCCTATGCACAGCACTTAACCACTTTCTAAATTTGCCTTCTCGTCTGAATATTTTACCATAACCTGAATAAAAATGTCTGTCCGTTTCACCTTCTCCACTGCTCCAGGTCACTTCTGTAAGTAAAGACCTAATGATTGTGATGCAGTAACCTTTCCAGTTGGTCTGCGTTGTTCGCTAAGTGCCAGGTCAATTTCTACTATCTCCTGAATTTCCACCTTGCAGCTGATGACCAGACTCCGCTCAGTTCTGATTGGTTGAATTCACTGGGTCTGCTTAGAGGGAACCATCTCAAGGGTAACTCGTGTTTAACGTTCATTATTTTTGTAAGTATTAAACAATTAAAAGATAACAAATGAAATGTCCCTAAAAACACATCTTTTCCTCAAAGATGGCTCAAAATAATTGCACATTTATATTACCTAACAATGGCATTGATATGCATCAGTCATATCTCTTTGAATGATAAGTGACAGGATTAAATTCAAAAGGGAACTGGCTGGTCCTTATAACTGAAAGTGTGAGTACAAGTTCAAGTTCCCCTGAACTTGAGAACTCAATGCTGTTGTTAAAAAGCCATTTCTCTTCACCTCCCAGGTCTGCTTTCTTCTCTCAGCCTTTTTAAAAATTTATCTATCTATCTATCTATCTATTTATTTAAAAGAGATTTTTGCTATAGGGCATGTACACTCACCAGAGAGACAGAGAGAGAGAGAGACAGAAAGGGAGAAATCACCCTCCAGGAGGCACAGCCACACCGCAATCCCTTCTCCTCCATTCTCCTCGTAGGATCTTGGGCACGTGTGCACACATGCCTGGCATGAGTTTGAAGCCACCAGGTCCAAGAGTCGAACCACAGTTGACTAGGTGAAAGTCTGGCAACATAACTATTACACCATCTACTGAGTCCCCATCAGCCTTTATTCTTTAGCACTGACTAAATCATAAGAAAAGTATCAGCCATCAGCACAATCTGACTTCCTTTCAGCTTTTAAACTCCAGATAATAGAGAACCCCTCATTCCCAACTGTTCCAGCAGGAACTTGGAGCTAAATTTTACTTAAGAGAGAGTTGAGAAAAACACCTATTCCTAACCACTGAGTCTGAGGGACCAGACTGTGTAGACAGACCAGGCGGCACCCACACACCTGGTCTGGGATGGGCCTGGGCTGTGGGGTCCACCACAGGAACACCAACAACCAGTAAGCATGCCACATTCCTGCACTGGGTGAGAGGGTTTCATAAGATTCCATGTTCTCACCAGGCCTTGGCACATGTGGGTAAGGTTTTATACCCCTTTCTGCTTCACAGTAGAATCTATTCTTGAAAAAGAAAGAGACACAATAACCAGGAGTGAGGAAAGTAACCAACTGATAGAAAAACCAGAGATAGCAGAACAAAGCATGAGAGAGAGTACGAGAAAGGAGGTGAACAAGCCCTGGTGGCTTGAAAAACACCTCGGCCACATATGTGTGTGTTTGTGCCCAAAACCCTGGGATGGGGAAACAGAGGAGGAGGAGGGATTGCATCATGACCATGCCCCACTGGGGGGTGATTTCTCCCCCTTTCTCTCTGTATCTTTGTCTCTCTTTGGCAAATATATGTGCCCTCTGGCAATTACAAAAGAATAAGTAAGTTCTGGGAACTAGCAGTTAGCGTAATGGCTATGTCGCTGGACTCCCACGTAGTCGACCGTGGTTCAAGTCCTGGACCCGGTGGCTTAAAACTCACACCGGGCACGTGTGCGTGCATGCTCAAGATCCTGAGAGGAGAATGGAGGAGAAGGGATTGTGGCATGACCATCCCCCTGGGGGGTGATTTCTCACTTTCTGTCTCTCTGTCTCTGTCTGGCGAGCGCACGCGCCCTATAGTGAAAAATCTCTCAAAAAAAAAAAAAAAAAGGGAAATACTGCCAAAAAAAAAAAGGGAAATCATGCCTGGAATAGGCAAAGAAACTCTTGAAGTGTAAGAAAAATCAGGTAGGGGACCAGCAGTTAGCGTAATGGCTATGTCTCTGGACTCCCACGCAGTCGACCGCAGTTTGAGTCCTGGGCCCAGTGGCTTAAACTCATGCCGGGTGTGTGTGCGTGCGTGCGTGCCCAATATCCCGAGAGGAGAATGGAGGAGAAGGGATTGTGGCGTGACCATCCCCCCTGGGGGGTGATTTCTTGCTTTCTGTCTCTATGTCTGTCTCTGTCTGTCTGGCGAGCACACGCACCCTATAGCGACAAACCTCTCCAAAAAAAAAAAAAAAAAAAAAGAGAGAATAAGTTCTTACATAAACAGGAGAACAGGAGAAAAGGCAATGAAGTAAATTGTGGCACAGTAAGAAGGACAAGGTTTCTTGTGGGTATTCCTTTCCCACTGAAGAGGCCCGTCTCAACCCGTCCATGTACCCGCTCCCTCTTGCAAAAGGTTAAAGCAGATCCATGGCAAGTTTAGAAACAGGAAGCAAAGCAACAACACTTATTAAGTGATATGCAAACCCAGACTGCAGAAAGAGTTTCGATAATAGAAATTTTGACTTGGAAAGAAGATCTCCTGACAGTAATTCATGAGTAAAAGCTACCAACCCAGAAGTAGAAACAATAAATCCTTGAATGTGCTTTTTGAGGTCACCTTTGAAATGACTGCCATTAGGTGACTTACATCCAACTTCAAGAACTGAGTAGCAAAATAGAAATAAACTAAAGGGAAAGCTTCCTTGAGATACTGCCAAGTAAACATATTCTGAGCTATTCGTTACGGAGAAGACTGTCTATTGTAAGTAATAGGAAGACTAAGTCAAGCTGACTTAAGCTATTGTAAACAGGGACTCCAAGGTGGATCGGATTCTGAGCCAGCTGGCTCCAGGCTCAAAGTCATTATGGTTCTTTCTTTCTCCATCTCTTGGCTCTGTCCACCCTTGAGAGATACAGTACTCCAATCTCACATGCTCTGCTCTGGCACCAGGAAAAGGAGTAGGCCCACCCTGGCCTCCTAGCCTGAGACTAAAAGAAGGTGTTTTCCCAAGGAGAATGTGAGTTTTGTTTTAAGAAGTAGGAAATCATTCTGGCAGGCACAAATACCAAGCGACTATAGTACATGAAAATTAGCGTGCAATGAATTAGTGTTGAAATTTTAGCTTATTCATAGCAAGTATTTCAGGGAAAGGCAAATGTTACTCAGAAGTCAAAGAATCCTGAATTCAAGCTAATTTACTTTGATGTTAAAGTTTTTTTTTTTAAGTTTCTTTTTATTTGTGATAGACAGTACATGTGCATACAATAGAGAGAGAGCACCCTAGACAGGGACTCGCCATAACCCAATCCCCTTCCCACAGTGCTCCAGCTCCTCAGGGTCTCGGGCACACACACACACAGGCTCTGTGTGTTTTCAAGTCAACTCGGATATCCTAACCCACAGTCAGCCATATGCTTCCAGCCCAGGAACTCAGTTTGTTAACAAGTGAGCCACCAGGCTAGGCCAGGAGTTGTGTGTGTGTGTGTTTTAATCTAGCAATTAAGTTTTGAGAATCAGGTTGAGATTCCCGTCCTTTGTCTAATCATTCCAAAAGCCAACCCCTTTTCTACATTGCAGATTTGTGAATTTACACATATCTAAATGTCAGCAGTAAATTGAAAAAGGAATGAAATTGAAACTAGAGACATTATGCATATTACCAAATCGGAATGACAGATCAGAGATAAAATAACAATATTCCTGAGTGAAACTATCTATTAGGCTCTATCAAACTAGCAATTAAAAAGCACAGATATAAAGTCACATAATTAAGATTGGGTTCATACCAACATTTTTGACTACTTGTCAGAAAAGGCAGTTTAGGGAGATGGTAATGGGTGGGAAGGCAACAATGTGCTTCATTCTTTTCCTAAACAGCTTCTATTAAAATTTTCTAGCCATGGGATCAGCAGGTGACATGGCAATTAAGGCTCTGGACTCCCACATGGCCAACCATGGTTCAAATCCCAGACCTGGTGAAAATCATGTTGGGCACATGTGCGTGCATGCCCAAAATCCCAGGAAGAGAATAAAGGGGAAGGGACTGTGGCGTGGCAATCAAAGTGATTTCTCACTTTTCCTCTCTCTCTCTCTCCAGTGAATGCATGAGCCATGTGGCAAAAAATAAAATAAAATTAAAAGAAAAAGAAAAAAAAGAAGAAAAAAGGAGAGAAAGAAGGAAAAAGAGAAAGGAAAAGAAAAAGAAAAAGAAAAAGAAAAAGAAAAAAGAAACACATACACACACACAAAACAAAACTTCTAGTCACAAGATACTGAACACATTGAGTTCCTGGAAAAATTCCAAATAAGAGTTCCTGCGAATGGGAGGGCATACTTCAGATTTCTAACTACACTTCTTACTTAATGTAAGTTCAGAGCCTCATCTTTTTAAGAGCCAGATCTTTAGATCTGCATAAACTAGAAATTGTCTCATTTTCACTGGCACAAAGTCAAAGGCATTAGTTTCTCATCCCAAAATAACAAGACATCCTTTATTCCAAATAGAGGTAACTTGAAAACATTGCAGTAATTTATAGATACTATGTAACTGTAAGCCACATGTTATTCCAAAGGTAGAAGAAAAATGAGCTATTGAAGAGGTGGTTTATCTGAGTCAAAATTATGGCATAGCTTTGCAAGGATTTTCCTTTAATCTTGTACAAAACAAACTCCTTCTAAGTTATCACCTGATGAGTTGTACAGTGTGACAGTAAGTGCAGATGACAAGTCCTGGAATGGGAGTCAAGGTCTTGACCAAATGAAGAATATCATTTTAAAATAAATAAATAAATTCGAGGACCAGCAGGTGGCATAGTGGTTAAGGTGTTGGATTCTTATGCTGCTGACCATAGCTTGAGTCCCAGACCCAGTAGATTGAAAATCACACCAGGCACATGTGTGTGCATACCCAAAATCCTGAGAGGAGAAAGGATTGCAGTGTGGCCATCTCCCCCGGGAGTGGCAGGGATGTGATTTCTCTCTCTCTCTCTCTCTCGCTCTCTCTCTCTAGTGAGTGCATGCACCCTATGGCAAAAATCTAAAACAACACAAAAACAAAAACAAAAGACTTATTTTACTCAATATAGTCTTTTTACATCTTAGTAAGCATGTAGAATCTATTATCACAATGAACAATAATATGTTACTAAGAGAAAAACAATGCATCTTAAACAGACTGTGGGTAGTTTTTCCTCCTAAGGAAAAGGTGGCATAATTCATGTCAACAAAGAAATTAATCTCAAGTCTGCTCCTTTCTCCTCACAGAGGCTGTGGAGGAGGGAACAGGCAAGTGATTCCTGGGGCAGGGACCTGTTTATACTGTCTTGGGCCACTCACAGAGGAGTGCGATACTGAATTGAGAGACAGAAGGTGAGGAAGTGGCGGTGTCCACCATAGACAGTAGGAAGTGCCATTGTTCTACTCCTAGGCTGGTCAGGGAACTGGCCGGTGGTACATCCTGGGTATTCCTCATTGCACCTGTCTCTTTGCTTAGGCTCTTATTGCCTCTTGCCTGGACATTGCCATAGATCCATTCCCCTCCCACCCCCAACTAAGGTTTTCTTTCTTTGCCTTTTTTTTTTTTTCTTTTTTAGCAAGATCTCACTGTGTCACAGTCCTCCTGCCTCAGCCCCCTCAAGTAGATAGGAAGACTGGTACATGCCATTGCATTTGGCTTGTAGGGTAGGCCCAGAATTAAACCTAAGCCTCCCATGCGGCCTCAGCCTACCAGGTAGCCAATGAAGATGTGACCACGTCTCTCCAACATAAATCCCCAGACTGTCTTCCCAGCTTCCCCCTCTTTGCCATTCTTGTACCTGGAAGTCCAGCTCAATGCTGTGTTTTGTAGCTCTTTAAATGAACATACTCAATCACACCACTACACCCGCCCTTGTCCTTATTCTTCTGATTTTTACCCATCCATCAAGACTCAGTCCTGGGGAACCAGCAGTTAGCATAATGGCTATGTCGCTGGACTCCCACGTAGTCGACCGCGGTTCGCATCTGGGACCCAGTGGCTTAAAAGCCACGCCGGGCACGTGTGCGTGTGTGCCCAAGATCCCGAGAGGAGAATGGAGGAGAAGGGATTGCGGCATGGCCATCCCCTCTGGGGGGTGATTTCTCGCTTTCTGTCTCTATGTCTCTCTCTGTCTGGCCCCCCAATGTGAAAAACTTCTCAAAAAAAAAAAAAAAAAAGACTCAGTCCTGGAGCAGCCTCCTCTTCACAGCCTCCTTCCCATTGGCTCTGGTCCTACACCCAGAGGTAGAGTTCAAGGTTCTCTCTGATTCACTAACAACATGTGCATGCTCCTCTTACAGCATTTCCCGTAAAACATTAGCCAATAAGGTGGCATGGTGGTTAAGGTGCTGGACACTCCCACATGGCCAACCAGGGTTTGAGTCCCCAGACCCGGTGGCTTGCTTTCTCACTTTCCCTTTCTCTCTCTCTATCTCTGTCTCTCTCTGGTCAAATTAAAAATAAATGGATGAATAAATTAAATAATTATTAAAAAATGTTAAAAAAAACAACTCCTAAAAACTTATTCATTGCTATGTGTGCCAAATTGACTACTAACTCAATAAACACTTGCCACCAAAATCTCATTCCTACAAAAACAAAAACAAAAAACTTAACTATACTATTAATTTTATTCAACTATCTATAGGCTAATGTTTTACATATAAAACCTACACATTTAATTATATTTTAACTAATCTATCTCATAACAACTTATACAGCCTTAATTACGTAACACCAATACTACCCTCTAAAAAAAATTAACTAATTTTATACCATACTACTTAATTATTGTAATAGTCACCTAATGCCTGTGTGTATCTCCTAATATTAACCTCCCTCCAAACAACCCAGGCCATATTGGCTTTAAAACAAAAAAGAGGGAGAAATGTATTATTTATTTTTCTGTCTTCCCCAGTAGACTATAAACTCCTTTAAGACAGGGACTTCCTCAAGTCTGAACCTAGTAAGTAACATCGCCTGAATAGACATTGAGGGAATGAATGTATTAACACTGATTTCTTGAAGTTCCCTGTATTAGAGCAGCCTTAAAAAAGGACTGTGTTAGCAATATATTAAAGAAGCACAGCTTGCTTGTAATTTTCTGTTTTATATACTCAGCATGGAAATCCTTTTCAATCAGAAGAACTGAAGTTGTAATCATTTAAAAGAGGTGTCACTAGCTAAATGGATTCTTGTGCTCAGAAAACTGTAAGAGAGTGCAGTGATTAACAGAAAGATTCCAAGACACTTCTTTATCCTCATTTTCATGTCAAATTCACTTCTCTTGGAACCTGTGGTAGAGTTGTAACTCTGTTAATGATCACATTACTGGCTGTTGCTATCAACATAATGACAATGTCAAAAATGCATAACTGTAAAACCCAGCAGGGGTAAAAAGAGCATGGAAAATGAAATGTTTTAGTATGAGAAATTCTCCAAAGGAGGAAAGCCAGTGCCCAGAGACCATTATCTGGTAAAAACATTTGCGTGTCTGACTGTGGGTATAAGCCATTTATAGTGGGCAGGCTAGAGAAGGTCAGGGCAGGTCGTAACTATTTTAGCTGCTTTTTCTGTGTAATGGCTAATGTCACGGGGTCCTATAGAAAAAGGAAGTGAAATGCATTAATCAGAGACTTACTCTCTGGGAAAGCACAATTTATACCAGACCAAGTGATAACATTGAGGGGGCATGACACTCAAATTGGTCTGGCTTTCTTTATCATTGTCCCCCCCACCACTAAGGAAATTGGTAACCTTCCCCCCCCCTTTTTTTTTTAAGAGGCTTCCTTAGAGGTGTATATCTATTAAATGCACGAGTAAAATCCTGCTTGTGAAGACTGGGACTACTGCTCTTTTTAAAAGGACAAGAGGAGACCTGCAGATGAAAGGTCAGGGCAGCGTAATGTCTTTTCCTTTTCATCAACTCTTCCAGGACCTTTGCCCTCATTGTCCTGTGACTGGCTTGCTGCGACTGCCTCAGATGCCTTGTCACCTCAGCCCACCGTTGGTCCTGGCCTTTGCTGGGTCACCCAGCTCTGCACAGGCTAACATTGTAGCACCCGGCATGTTGAACATCTCTTTTTCCATCTCCTGGGGCTTCTCAGATGGCTCAGTGTGGGGTGCCTGTGCAACTTTGCAGCCTGAAAATGTGTGTGCATGGGAGGAGGGTAATGAAACACTCCTCTCTTCAATCCCTCGAGTGGGTAAAACAGAGATTCATTCTACAATAGATAATCTGCACGCATTTGTCCGCAGCAGCGACCAACCAAATAATACACCCTTGTGTTGACTTCCCTCCCTCCTTGCTTCACTCTACCCAGTTCCCTACTCTGGCTTGTTAAAATCGCTTTTCAACACAAACACACACACACACACACACACACACACACACACCCTGCATGCAACCCTTACCATAGGGCTCTGCTTTAGGGGGACAATCAGGACAAGCCAACCTCCTAAGTGGTCTATTACAGATAAACATTTTTCATTACTTAATGCAATGGGTAGAAATTATCCATATATTATGTGAATTATTTATATATATATATACACACACACACACACACACACACATACACACACACACACATATAGTTTTGCTATAGAGCACGTGCACTTGCCAGAGAGAGAGAAGGAAAAGTGAGAAAGTGAGAAATCACCTCCTGGGGGGCTGGGGATGGCCACGCCACAATCCTTTCTCCTCCATTCTCCCCTTAGGATTAGGGGCATGCACACACATGTGCCTGGCTTGTTTTTCACACATCAGGGTCCAGTACTCAAACTGCATGGTTGGCTATGTGGGACTCTGCCTTAACCTCCACATCATCTGCTGGCCCCAAATACATACCTACATATATCTATATCTATATCTATCTATCTATATATTTGTATTTTTCAATAATGAGCTCTCTATATCTATATCTATATCTATCTATATATTTGTATTTTCAATAAAAAGATGAGAGCTCAAATTTCCACTCCTACTTTGTAATAGGGTTGGGGGATAAAGCACTGTTTAGTCTTTTGAAGGCAACTCAGGTTCTTTTGGTTGAAAAGAATCTTTTTAGATATGACAGCATCAGTTCCTTTACCATTTAGCTGGGCCATTCAGGATTCTCCCCTCTCCTTCTGTGCTTTTCCTTGGAGGCCATTTAAGTTCTCAGAGACTTCAAAATCACCCTGGCATCTCTCTGTTTCCCTAGGTAGTATTTACCTTCCTGTTTCCTAAGGCAGTAATCCTGAATCTGTTGGTCTAGTAATAGCAAGAGCAACAGTCAAAGCATAAAAAAAAATTATAAAAATGAAATATATGGCTGGAAATATTACAGAGACATTATTCCTTTTCAGAGGTCTTCCCTCTCTCCAGTCAGTCTTCTCACTGCTATTGACCAGCACCATTGTTACCTGCTCCGTTATCTCCAAAGGAATCAACAATGTCTTCCAATTTACCTATGATAATTAGTTTGAACTTAATTTCTTTTTTAAGAAGTGTCAATATCCCTTGAAGCGAAGGAGCTACATGAGTGCAAAAAGTTGGGGCGATGTTAGGAGAGGAATATGGGTACTAGGAAGGTGACCAGCAATAGCCGTTAATGTTTGCTACCTAGGGGCGGCACAACGTGCACTGATAAAACTCCATGCTCTGCAATTCTGACCCACATGCGAAGGTTCTGCATTCACTGGGCATGCACGTGCCCCGATCTGGGGTGACTGAAGCTAGGAGTGGATGGCTGCATCAAGACCCTGTTGGGGGTACTGTCTCTCTTACCCATGGAAGAAGTAAATAAAATAAACATTAAGAATAAGAAAAGCTTACCACTTTGATATTCTCTTCTTATTGTCCCTGATATGACCTTTTGCAATAAAAACAATGCCAAGTTCAACGATGTAAATTTGCCCTCTGGCACACAGAGACACTACATTTCTCAGATTCCTTGAAGTCAGGTTTGATCTGCTGACTGTTCTGGACAGCAGAAGGTGAGCAGGAACAATTTACACTGCTCCAAGGCATGGTCCATAAGCCCCTCCCATGCTCAGTTCTCCTTCTGGGGTCACCTTGGAAACCACATGTGGAAGATGACCACATCCGAGAAAGAGTTAGCCTAGGGTCCTGCATGACTAGGTGGAGATGAATCCTTTATTCTCCCTTTACTCTCATCCCACCATGTAGTACTGGCATGTGAAGGAATAATAAAAATTAATTGTATTGAGCTGCTGAGATTTGGAGATTGTTTGTTATAGCAGCTAGTGTTATTTACCTGAACGCATTCCTCAGGGTTGCACAGAAATCCACTTACCTAAAATAGGTACTCTTTTCGTTCTGTTTTCTAATCAAAATCCTACCAATGTGAAAGACCCAAATAAAGTCCTACCTGACTCACAAACTTGTCAATGATCCCTACAGCTCATGGTGACCTCTCCGGTCTCCTTAGTCCTAGGGTCATTCCGACCTGAAATATGTACTGCTTTGCTTTATTAGTTGACACTTAATGTGTGTGTATTTACTTCCCCAACTAGATCACCGGTTTCCAACTGGAAAAGATTATTATCATTATTCTTAAGCCCCTATGTAATCATTATCAGTCTGTTTCGGTGGTACCCTAGGAATGAAGAGCCAGAATTCATAGAAGGCTTATAAATGTCCTATAAATATCATAGTATGATTCCGGCATAAGCTAAACATAAGAATTCAACCTTAGAAAGTATGTCTCACAGGTACAAGAAATGAATTCTCTGTGGATAAAATTGATTTCTATATATAAATGAGCTGTTCAAAAATACATTCAATTTGGTTTTTTTTTCCCCTCAAGGGCTAATTAATGTTACCATTTCCTCTGCTTCTCCCCAAAATGCATATTGAATAATATCCCAGATTGTGAAAGGAAGGATTAGAATGTGAGATGCTTTTGAAATTCCCCACACTACTCATTTTCTCACATCCATATTTAGCTCTTCATTTGAAATGGAAGTCAGCAGGCTTAGTACAATCTTTGCTGGGTTTTATGAGTCTACTTTTTCTATAATAATTTTCCATAATAACAATAATAATAATAAATACTTCTTTACATTCCCAAATCTGCTTTTATTTATTTTTTAAAGAATTATTTTATTTAACTTTATTTATTTTAATTTGACCAGAGAAGGAGGCCAGAAAGAGAGAAAGTGAGAAAGCAAGCCACCAGGTCCAAGACTCGAACCATGGTCAGCCATGTGGGAGTTCAGTGCTCTTAACCACCATGCTACTGACTGGTCTCCCAAATCTGCTCTTTCTGATGCTGTTGCAAGTAATACCCATCTATTTCTTTCTCTAAGTGGGATAAAAAAACGAGCTGTCAGTGTTCACCATTCAGGGAATCTCTAGGTAACCATGATTTTTTTTTTCAATTAAGCAGAAGTGTTAGGGGAAAACTGTCTTAAATGTAAATAGGAGGAACTATAAGATCTTGAAACAAGTACATATTCTAATATTTTTAGACAAGTTGCTATTTGAAGATACTTCAAATTATTTTAAACTAAAAAAATAAGCATTGACTGTAGATCCTGATGCTGGTGCAAGTGCTGGAGTCAATAATGTGGGTATCTTCAACTCCCCTATTCGTACAAGGGACTTGGTGCTAGTGATTTGCTTTTCTGTCCAGTCAATACATTTTCATTCTGAGCTGGAGAAAATACTTCTGTAATTGTAGCGTTCATGCCCTCCGGTCTTTAGTTGGTTCTGCATTGAAGCTACTTGTGAAGAGATCAATCCCTGCTGGTTTTAACAGTGATTCCAACATTCAGAGCTTGCAGCTTCATCCTTTTCAAGTACAACGTATTAATGATGAAAAGTAAATGTTCTAACCTTTTAGGAATAACTTGAAATGACATAGGCACATGGGACAAAGCTCAGAAGAACAAAGAAACATTTTACAAACAAGCTTTCTTTCTTGCATTCGTATTTGTTAGCAGTCATCCTTTAACCTTTACCTAGCTCACATATTTAACGTTCATCTATATTTACTGAGTGTTTGACAGGAAGGAAGGCCAAGAAGAAGGCTAAAAATACACTGGTTCATATATTTTTCCCTATACAAACTCGATTGTGAGAATTGCTTTTAGTGTGTGGTTGAAGTTTATAAAAAATAGCTGCCTTTGAAGACTTTTCCTCCCATCAGTGCAACTCACTTTACTGTATTGATTGAAATAACCGGGATTTCATGCAGTGGGCACCATGCATAGGACTTCTGTTGGCTGCCTGGGACCCTTTTCTAGCACCTAGGGAATCCCCTCCTTCCCACTGAGTGTGATGCCAAGGGAGGGTGAGTCCTGTGATTCACTCCACAGGAACTGAAGTGACCTGATCCTTCCTCTTAAAGCCTCAGGACAATAAGGGAGGGGGGCACTAATTGCTCCATCAGTCAGATGCTCTCCCTGGGGTCTTTAGGACCCGAGTGAGTGACACAATAAAGGAGGTTCAAGGCTGCATGGATTTATCAGTGGTACCCTGATCTGTAGGAGATCTTGCTAAGGCTCCTCCTTCTTGGTCTTCTCAACTGACCTCGTTAGGCCGACTCTGATCTTCAAGCCTTCCAGCAGTTTAGTGAGTCCTTAACAATCTTCCCATCCGTGCCTGCTTGTTTTCAGCACTGTCTTCATTTTCCTGGTCCTGCCTTTCCCTACTTCCTTCTGAACCAGACCAGAAACTTCCTAATAGCAACTCTCCACTAAAGCTTAGCACTGCTTACAGCTGAAGGCACAGGATTGGGCTCAGCTGGGATGAACAGGAGCAGGGCCAATCAGAGTGCCTTCCTATTAATGATTCAACTGTGGACCAGAGTCTAGTTTACTCTCCCTCTGGTGGTGGAACTAGATGCTCAGAAGGGTGGTAGCTGGTGGTAGTATATCCACGAGATCAGTCTGGAGAGTATAATGCTGACTTGGCAGGCAGAAACTGAGAGGAGAGTAGAGATGGAGAGAAAGCGAGAATGGCAGGGTTGGGACCCATCTCCAGTCATGCCCTCGCATCACTGTAACCAATGCAAGTTGGCTCTGGCCACTTCTAACCAAACGTAGTTCCGATTAAGGTGTATAAAAGTTCTCACTAACACATGAAGTCCATGTTGATCTCGAAAGACTACTTTCTGTCTTCTCTCTGCATGTGGCATGCACTTCTTCATCTCTGAACTTAGACTATGCAACCCTAGAAGGAAGGGTAATGGTGAGGACTGAAGAGTAGAAAAAAAAATTTGGAATAATTCCCCTATTGAGCCTTGTTTCCTTGTCTCCTATGCCAACCAGCAAGATTTTATATATATTGTGAGGAGTTTTTCTTGACCATTAGGTAGCAAGAAATAAATATTAATGGCACCATATTTTTTTAAAAGAAGTTTTTGCATTAGGGCGCATGCACTCACCAGGGAGAGAAAGACAGAGACAATGAGAGGGAAGGGTGAGAAATTATCCCCTGGAGGGATGGCCATGCTGCAATCCCTTTTCCTCCATTTTCCTCCTGGGATCTTGGGCACATGTGCTCATGTACCCAGTGTGATTTTCAAGCCTCCAGGTCCTGGGCTTGAACTGCAGTTGGCCATGTGGTAGGTAGTCTAGTGATGTAACAGCTATACCACCTGCTGGTCCCCACATGTTACAGAACAATTGATAAAGTTTTCATCTGAACAACTCTGGAGCACACAGATCTTTGCCTCCCTGCACATGAAAATGTAAACCTGTGAAGGGGGGGGGGGAATCAAGGGGGAAAAAAGAAGCAAAACACTTAAGGGACACAAAAATAGAAAATTATCTATTGATGATAATGTGTATGGTAATATCTTTGACTGGGCTAATATTCAGTGTATTCCAGCTGGGAAAATTCTCATTTTTGTATGCTGTAATGGTATGTAGTGATCGAATGTGAAAAATAAATAAATAAATAATATCTTTTGGGGGGGGAACCCAAAAAACAAAAGGAAACGGTGCTTAATTTAATTCACCATTAAATTATTATATCATGACTAAATAATTATGATGTTTTTACTATTAATAATTGATTTGCAGAACAGATCAATTCCCATAATTGTTCATCTTATATATATAAAAAAACACATCATGAATTACTGAGGTGTTTGGTTCAGAATAGAGGCTAATGCCTTGACGTTTTACAGAACCTTCCCTTATAGGGAAAGCAAAGGTCACAGTGAGTCCATATTTAGTTCACATATAATCTATTCAGAAACATGTCTATTAAATGAAGCCATGTTACTAAGTACAGATGTGTGGTTTACTTACTGCCTAGTGATACCTGAGGTGGCGCACAAGTGGGCACTCTGACTTCACACCCCAAGCTACGCTCCCCATGAGACTGACTCCACCTTAAAGTCAATGCATAGGCCAGGAGTAGTACCATGTCAACACAGCAGACCTGCCTGAGACCTAGAAACCACTAGAAAGAAAGAGACTTTCTTCTAAAACACAAAAGAAAAAGATAACAGAAGTAGTATTTTCCTTATATATATAAAAAAGCACATAAATACTTATTGCACTAAATGAACACCCTATAGAATAAGAAAGGTATTTTTTTCTTGATTGTCTGCCAAAAGGAAAGTGATAGCGGATGCCTTAAATTGGTCTTCCAGAGCTTGACTTCCAGGAGGTCTTCAAGAAGTTCATGGAAAAGGATATTATGGGAAAAAAAAGTGCATGGATTACAAATCTCTCTCTCTCTCTCTCTCTCTCTCTGGTACCGAAACAAGCTCATACTTTAATTCTAGTTTTGAATTTTTTGAAGTTCTGGCATAGATGCTCCTATTTCTTTTCATGGCTTATTTCTTCCTGATTGTTGTTCCTGTCCATTCCATCCAAAAGCATAAGCATCGATAACATCCTTATTGTGTGTGTTTTCTTTCAAACAATGACACTAGAGAAGTGAGAGCCTTCTTTTAACTCTTAAAAGATTTATTTTCTACCAATGTTCCCCTCCTCCAGCTTCATTCTTGTAGGTATCCTGTACTACCTCATTGCACTTAAGAGTGATGGAGAAATAGCCCCACATCATCACATCCCATCACTGGGGTTTCGGTTTATTAACATCAATAAATTCCTCTCCATGGTTCAGCATAGTTTGCTTTTTTTATGCCACAGAAGGATCCTGGTCATACGGTGCCTTCTATAAATAACGACGGCACATTCCAGCTTTCGAAGGAGCACATTCTGCTAAACATAGACTGTGCAGACCAGTAATCCCTGTTTTTCTTGCTGTGTATCATGGGTGCTAATTCAGGCCGAGTTTCTTTATTCCCTCTCAACTTGACCTTGGTTATTTTGGGTCTCTCCACACAGGTCAGCCTATTGCTTCTAGTATTTACTAATTAATACCCAGGCCAGCATTACCCAGAGTCTTGGGATTCTGGCCACAGTTGCAATCACCATTAACTAGAAGGACCAAAGATTTGTTAAATAATCTCACAGATATTCTACCTCAAAACCAGAGGTTTGGGAGGCTATCAGTAATTGCGAGAGCTATAAACCATTTGGAAGTTGGGGTCTGGTTATTACTGACCTAGGACTTCCCTAATGAGGCAGGAAAACAGGCAACTCGACATGAGTGGCTAGAGCTAGCCCAAGAGTTCTATGGAACATGTTATTAACCAGACATAGCATAGTTGCTTAGTCTTCCAAGCCAGTGCCAACCTATGGGATGACGTAGGTACTACAGGTTTAACTTGGTCAGATCTCCTGCTTTTTGCTTGTGTGATTTTTTTTTTCCAAACCCCATAACAAATTTGGTCTTATATGCAACTTTAATGCCAGTATATGCCATTCAACACCAGAAATATGGAATAGAAATCTTTCGAAGTCACTTCTTATTAGCTCTTCGTTTTTAGATAAATTATTTCTTTAAGACCTTTGTCACTTCTATCACTTCCCATTTAGCTCTAAAATGCCAACAGGCCCATTAGTCCTACCAGATCCATCACCGGAAGGTTTATGATCTTTGCAATGCTTTTCAGCTTACAAAATGGGACTTCATATCCTTTCCATCATTATTCCTTTAACTTAAAAAAATTATTTAATTTTATTCATTCATTTTATTTTAATTTGACCAGAAAGACACACACACACACACACACAGAGAGAGAGAGAGAGAGAGAGAGAGAGAGAGAGAGAGAGAAAGAGAGAAAGCAAGCCACCAGGTCCAGGACTCGAACCGTGGTCGGCCAGCGTTGGAGTGTCCAGCGCCCCAACCACCATGCCACCTGCTGGTCCCTCCATCATTATTCCTAGAACAACCCTGTGGGGCAGAGATTGTTGTTCCCATTTCAGAACTGAGGAAGCTGGCATTGGACTGATTATGTCACTGGTCAACAGAGAAGATCCAGACCCAAATTCTACCTCACGTGCTTTCCTTCCCCCCTCAGGTTTTTTTTAATAGAGCACATGTGCCTGGCATGATTTTCAAGCCTCTGAGTCTGGGACTCGAATCCTAGTGGGCCATGTGGTAGTCCAGTGCCTTAACAATCTTGTCACCTACTGGCCTGCCCTTTCTATTTTAACAGAGTACCTTTTGTCTTTAGCACCGCTGGAATTAGGGATGGTGAGTGGAGATGCCGGGCACCAGGTCAGAGCACCAGCACTGTGAGTAAGTCACTCCTCGCTAATCCAAAGAACTTGCAATGGCCGCTTAATGTCTCTCAGTTTCCTTTTCGATAAAATGAAATCCCTTTTTGCTTATCATTGCTTTTCAGTGATAAGCCACCAGACATCTTTCTTTTTTTTTTCCAAGAGTAATAAAAATGTACTATGTACATTGTATATGCAATGGAAAAAAGAGCACAATAAGTTTTCTCCTTTCTTCCTTTCTTTCTTCCTTTCTTTAACATTCTCTTAGTCTATTGCCTTTGGTGAATGATTTGTTCCTATTCAAATCTCAGTTTTGTCAGATGCTGAGTGAAGAAAATTGTGCTGTTCTTGCATGATTTGATCAATATTTACAGCTTCTGCCTGCATCAAGTATGTCTTAGGACAGTGGGTCTAGGGAGACGTCTTGGAAAGTTGGATTGGTAGGTTTTTATTTGCTTGTTCATTTACATTAACTTTACATTCTTCTTACATCATTTTGTTGGCTTCTATGTTGTGTTGAGAATAGAGATATCAAGTTTTTTGCCTTTTTTTCCCCTCATTTTTAAAACCTCAGTCTTGCCATATATGTGAAACTGGTGTTTACTGAAAACATAAGTGGACAAACAAGTCTTCAGGTGAATCTCACCTCTGACAACAGATCTGCCCATAAAGTTAGATGAGAGGTCCTCAAAGTTGTGATTCCTGGGCCAACAGTATCAGCATCAACCGGGAATATGTCAGAGATGTAAATACTCAGGCCCCACCCATGACCCCTTGAGTCAGACACCGGGTCCGGGACCTGCAGTTTGTTTTTAACGAGCCCCCATGTGAGTTCTATGTACTAGAAAGTTTGAGGACTACTGAGTTAGGCTCTTGTCTTATTAACAGTTTTCCACTTCTAAGCTCCTCAGTATGGCTCCGGGAGTGAAACCACCGAGAATATCTGTTATTGGAATGGGACATGTTTTCCATGGGACCAGGCAGGCATAGCAGTAACCAGCTCATAACCATTAGCTGTGCTGCAATGCTCTAATACTTTTTCAATTTTCTTATTGCTACTTCAGTCATGTACTATTAATGGCTTTCATATATTTTAGAGATATATTAAAAATTAGTCTATCAATCAGCATATAATTTACAAAGCTACGTGTGATACGCTATGCTCACACCATAGTTCAGTTCCACTGGGGCTGTGTCATTTTTCTGTAATGATCCCATTGGATTCTTACTACACAGTAAATCCAATTTTGCCTTAGTTCTTGAGCCTTGTAGGACCAGTCCTGCTAAATACTTCTTCACATTGCCAACTCCTATTACATAACATTTTGTAAGAGGCTGAGGTTGATTACCCTGAGGAAAAATACCCTCCCTGAGGCACTGGGCCTGGTTTGTTGCTAGGACAGTACACAAGAAACCAGGGACATTTTTGCCTACATGTTTTGGCCCATTGCTGAATGACAGAATGTTAATAATATATACAAACATGTACATAATTTTTTGTAATATTGCTGGTTTATAAAGTGTGTCAATTACATTTTAAAAGTTTGAAATTACAGTCCAGAAACAATGAAACTTTTTGAGCACTGTCAGCTGCTATGGGAAATTATATTGGACATATTTTTTAATTGCCAGAGGGCACATGCACTTACTGGAGAGAGAGAGAGAGAGGGAGATGGAGAGAAAGAGAGGAAGAGAAAGCACTCCAGTGGGGCATGGTCATGTCTTGATCTTTTTCCTCTATTTCTTCTTTTTATTAGAATTTTGGACATGCATGCACATGTACCTGACATGCTTCTCATGTGCTGGGGCCAGGACTTGAACTATAATCAGCTATGTGGGAGCCAGCTCTCTACATACAATGCTTAACCACTGTGCTACAGGGTCAGCCCTAAATATACCACAATTTTTCCATTCTACTGTGGCCTGGTACTTGGATAGACTCGGACGGGAAGGTCTGATAAATTATGTCACTATGAACGTGGATATATCTTTTTTGAAGGGACACAATTGAACCTATAATATCCTTCTGTAGCATAGTCAGGTTGCAAAGAGTAAATAGTGTATAGAAAGGCACAAGTGGAGAAAACTCGACACACTCTCCTCTCATCATGTCTTCCTTGGTTCACTCCGCAGTGTCCCAAACTTTGACTTCTTCATCTTCCTTTCCTTTTTATTTTAGTTTTTTTTTTGGGGGGGGTAGATTTTGCTATAGGACATGTGTCCTCACTGGAGAGACAGCAGAGAGACAGAAAGCAAGAAATCATCCCCCTCCTGGGGGGATGGCCATGCCACAATCCTTTCTCCTCCATTGTCCTCTCAGGATTTTGGGCGCGCACACACACACACACACACACACACACACACACACACAAGCCTTCCAGTCTGGAACTTGAATCGTGGTCAGCCATGTGGGAGTCCAGTAATGTAACCATTATGCCATCTGGTTCCTGACCTTTTTCTTAAACTTTCATTTTTTAAAATTAAGTTATAAGATATAGATAAAACAATAAACACATAGTTGAGGGATTTCTATAAAGTCAACATACTCATATAAACATCTGGATCAAGAAACAATATTAGTAACACTACAGAAGGCCCCCTCATATTCCCCTCTAGTCAATAGCTTCCCCCAAACATCACGCTGGCTTCTCACACTATCAGTTCATGTTGCCTGTTTTCCAACTTCCAATAAGTAGAATTGTACACTCTGTACTCCTTTGTGCCTGACTTTTTTTCATACTTTAAGTTTCTAAGTGTTATCTGTGTTTTCTATATAGCTGTAGGTCATTCATGCTCATTCCATTATGTGAATATACCACAATTTATCCATGCTATGGTTGATTGGTATTTGGGTAGATTCCAGTGGGAAGATCGGATAAATTATGTCGCTAATGAACAAGTATGTACCTTTGATGGAAAGCATTCGGTGGCATTTATGCTTATGTCTTTTTGACATGCGTCTTCTGGGGAGTCTTGCTCTCCCCATAGTCAGAATTATTTATGTTCTCTTTGGAGTTCTCAAGGTGAGCACTTACCATAATAGATAGTGTGAGTCTGTCTCCTTCCTACCAAATAGCGGCCCTTTGTGAGAGTGAGAGCTTTTGGGGGACAAAGATTCTGCCATGTGTATCTTCATATCCTAACACGTGCCTGCTACATACTGGGTACCTAATCGGTTTGCTGAGAGTTGAATGGAGGCATGTGTGAATGGGGAGGGTAGCAACATCTTGCATCTGGAACACAGGATGGAATAGGGCATGATGTTATTCAGCTCATCTTCAAAAGTCTTACATCCTGGCATCACTGTGTATTGTCACCTTAAGTTTCTACCTGCGTTCAGAGTCCTGTCACTCCCCTTCCATGACCCCAATTCACCCCAATTTGGTGTCTCTGCAGACATTTTCTCCTTTTCAGTTGTATTCTCACTACATGGAATTTTTCATACATATTGGGAATCCTCCCCTATTCTCTCATATTTTAAGTCTTTCCTCCCTTTTTTTCTCTTTGTTATTTAGACATGACTCAAGTTTTCTTCTCTATGAAATAGACTTATGTCCTCAATCAATGATTTACATTTTTTGCTCTTATTCCACATCCAGCTCCTCTGCAAATCAGCAGCTCTTTCCAAATTATCCATGAATGCCAAGGCCTTCACGTTCTCCTGGTGTTCTGGGCTCCATCCTTGGAGTTTGTCTTAGTTACCATCTCTAGGTCTTGTTCTCATCTTCCTTACTTACTCAATCAGCTGCCTCTAGTCACCCAATACTTCTCCTTTAGTATCTTCCTTACTAATTCCACAGTTCCCACATTAATCAATGTGCTACTCAAGTTCCACTTATGTCTGTAACAGCCTCTTAGCGGATCTCTTTATTTCCATTCTTCCCTATTCCATTTATCCTTAATATACAGAATAGTTCTTATTACTTGCTCATGAAATGCAATGAACTTCTGATTACCAATCAGATCCAGCTCAATTCTTTCCAATCATATTCCTCCTTACTCAGAACCACCTCCTCACATCTTTCTAGCTATTGTCATCATGTCTTTGATCATCTCTCATTTGACAAGTGCTCTGAACTTTCAGTCTGAAACAGTGGATTCTTAACTGACATTCTAATGACAAGGTGGAGATAACCTCAAAACACAAGATAAGAAGGGCATTTTGACAGCATTTGCTATTTTGATAGCATTATTATCCTTAATTTACAAAACTTCTATGACTTAAGATTCAGTAGGTTGGGGCCGGCAAGAGGGCATGGTGGTTAAGGACGCTGAACTCACACATGGCTGACCACGGTTCGAGTCCTGAACCTGGTGGCTTGCTTTCTCACTCCCTCTCTTTCTCTCTTACTCTGTTCCTCTTTGGTAAAATTAAAATAAAGAAGTAAATCAAGTAAAGTTCAATAAAATAATTAAAAAAAAAAGATTCAGTTGGTCAAGTTGGTACATTGCAACCCTTAAAAGTATGTCCTATCACTAGAACCTTGGCTTCACATGTACACATAGTCCCACAGTTAGATCATGAGTTAAGTTTTAATCATATCAATCATTTATAAATTATATGGGCTAGAGTGAAAATAATAGCTCTTATTACTAAGTGAAGTATATTGGAAATTAAGTTCTTTAAATAGTGCTCAAGCAGGTAATCATTTGGTAGTAAACTCATAGTTAGCTTACCAACTATGTAAAATAATGTATTATTTGTGTCTTTGCAAAATGATTTTGGCATTAAAAGATCAAAGGTTAGAAGTGAAAGTCTTCTTTTTTGTCATGAATATAGCTTAATTTTTAAAGCAGAAACCAGAGACTACTTTATTATACTATTTATGGTAGCCAATTATCTCTTTGTTAAAAGAGGTTTCTTTTAACCTATTTTAGGAAAAACAGTTAAGAGGCTATTTTGGTTTTCAGTGTCCAGAGATTTTGCTCCTTTATTTTATATCACAGTTATATATTATAATCAGAGTGGGGTTTTGCGCATGACTTGAATTAGAGGAAGTTACTGTAATTCAGAGAGGATATTCATCTCTGCCAGCCACCAGTATGAATATAGCTCGAGACTGGTCAATGATTCGATGTACTATTTCCAGGAATAGATTAGAATAGAGCCTAATGGGGGCAGGGCTGGCTGGGCTGTACTTCACAAGTATTAGATGAAAAATTTGTAAGTGCACATTTGCTATGACCTGGCATTGAAGCCAAACATTGCTTTCTTGGTTTTCTTGTCTTATCAATGAAGCCAAAGATGCTTTGGTTTACATTGGAGGTGTCCATTTGTCTTCTGACTTTATCAAAATGACATTCTCTTGGATTATTGGAAAAGTCATCACACATTTTTGCATAGAAACACTCATCAAGACTTTTCTGACAAGCCAATAATATTCCCATCCTAGGTTTGGTCTTAGCTAAGTAAATTCTTCCAGAATTTGCTGTCTTCTGTCTTAGGAGAAGCTACCTTAGGTTCTAGCTTAATAACGGTGATGTTGTGGGTATCTGTTGAACCAGCTTTGGGTAAATGGAGTTTGGCTTTCTGAATATTAAACTGATATTTTCCACAGATATTTGACTGAAAGTTCCACATGTGAATGTATGTTAGGTTGAAATTTTAAGTGAAGAATGAAAGTATTTTATCCTGGTGTACATAATTCTCTCTCTCTCTCTCTCATTATGTATATATAAATAATTCCACTGAAGCTTAACTGGTACACTGCCTTATTAATAGAGATAATGGAATACAATATTTTTATAAGCAATATACTACCATATACATAATAATTATTTTGTAACTCCTTTTTTTTGGTGTAATTCTCCAGAGGGCAATGTGCTCACCAGAGAGAAGGGGAAAGTGAGAAAGCACTCCTTGTGGCAAATGACCACACTGCAACCCCTTCTCCTCCATCTCTCTCTCTTTTCAGGATTTGGGTGCACGTGCACACACACACACACATTCACACATGCCCAGCATGTTTTTCAATCTGCTGGGTCTGGAATTCAAATGGTACAGTTGGTTATGTGGATCCAACCACCTTAACCACCAGGCCACAGGGTGGTCTCCTACTGTAACTCTTAACAAGTGGGAACCTTAAGACTGATAGGGTGAAACTAAAGTTCCTGTAAGGGGTCATGGGTAAGTACGTGTACCAACGGTCTAACAGTGTACAACAATGTTCCTAGACAAAAGACACATGATATCTACAAACAACATTATGGTTGTTTACAAACTCTGCATGGCATTGTGATTAAAACGCTTCTTTACTGCTTGAGTCTAAATCCCCCAAGGGCTTGTCCCTTTATTAATCATTGATACCATAGATGGTGTGTTCTAAAACATATTCCTTCTTTCTCAAAATACATTTGTTTTGTGAGGTTCTTTCTTCCTCTGAAAGGGTGGGTGGAACAGAGATGCAGATGTGAGATGCTGACGTCATGCTGTTTATCGGCTGAGTGTAAAGTGGACCTGCAAAGCTCATAGCAGTGCTTGCAAGCGCTTCCTCCCTCTCTGAGCTTATAATGTGTGTGAAGAGCACTCACAGAGTGGCTTCCTCCCTCTCAGAGCTCACAACATAGAGTTGAACAGAGCCCAAGCCAAGGGCATTGGCTGAAACAATAGGTCTACCTAACTGAAGCAGATGCTCCCTTTCTCTTAAAGGGGCTGCAGACAATAGTGGCTCATTGTCAAAGACAAACTGTCACACACGCACATGCGCATTACGGTCAGTGGTGTAAACAGCAAAGTCTGTTGGTGCAGCAGTAACAAGCTGCTCAAGTGACGCTACGTCCATATGGAGGATCATGGGTTTGGTTCCTTGGTTGATCTGTACACACCAGGTGCCAGTACCTATAACCCTGGATGGCTGGGAAGGCTCGGGGGTGGGACTTTATTAACAGAGTGCTTCTCTTTCTCTCTCTCTCACTCTGTCTCTCACTATTACGGAAGAAAAAGAAACTTTAAAAAAAGTTGAATATTATCAATTATAAAATTAATAATTCCTCTACAGATATTAAAACCATAATCATAAAATTGTCTTACTTCCAAATGTGTCAGTCAGGTTGAGACATAGTGCAGAATCTGGCATGTAGCAGGCATCCAATAAACATTTATTGAATTAAATATTGAAAAAAAAAACACTGGCTGGTGTCAGTGAAACTTGCCTTTTTTTTTTTATTTTTTTAAGAGAGATTTTTGCTATAGGGTGTATGTGCTCACCAGAGACACAGAGAGATAGAAAGCAAGAAATCACCCTTGGGGAGGATGGTCAGATGGTCACACCACAATCACTTTTCCTCCATTCTCCTTTTGGGATTTTGGGAATGCATGCACATGTGCTCGGCATGAGTTTTAAGCCACTGGGTTCAGGGCTGGAACCATGATTGACTGTGTGGGAATCCAGTGATGTAACCATTATGCCATCTGCTGGTCGCAAGGGACTTGCTTATCTTGCAAGTCTCCTTTTTCTTTATTGGGGGTTTTCTCTTGGGAACCCCATCATTGTCAGGCCCATTAATCTGGTTTCCATTGACCTTCATCTCTCAAATATGATATGATATGTAATATGATATAATGATATAATGATATAATACATAATACGGAAAAAAAAATAAAGGGCCTCTCAGCTCTATACCAATCAATGTTTAAAAAAATATAGATATTGCCTCTTTTCTTTGTTTCAGCCCAAACCAAGAAAACTTGCTACAGACAGAAGGTGGGGGTGTGATAAAATTCAGTTACTGTAGGAGAGAACAGTTGAGGCCTGCTAAGAATGGTGATTTATGAAGAGTCAGGAAGCCAGTATAGAAATAACAGACTAAACCAGTAAAGCCAGAAGTGGGTGATTTGCAGGCTTCACTGAGGCGAGGTGGCCCACACGGTGCAGCTACTTGGGCACCCCGAGGCCACCCCTGGTGTGCTGATTTGAGGGACATGTTAATAAACATCAGGAGAAAGAAGTTACCCGTGCAAAGCCTTTTTCTTTCTAAGTGAGGATTTTGAAACCATTTGACAAACAAAATAGGAAAATGAGCTGATTGCCTTTGCTCCCTCCCTGGGATTCAGAGTTTATTGAAGGCCACTGGGAAGGGGCAGAGAGCAGGAGAATGAATTAGAGGGAACAGCTTCAGGTTGAAAGTGAGCCAAATGGTCTGAATGTTGGGAATTCTGGCCAGACAGGAAAAGGAAGTGGATGCTGTTTCACTTACTGATGTAACATAAACCCAAGTAAACAGATCACAAAGCACAGCGCACCCACTCCTCCCTACCCTTCGTCCTCCCTACCCCCAGTGGGGTTGACGGCAAACCAAGTTGGTGAACAGCTTTCTTTGAAGTCTCTGGAGGTGGAATGGAAGCATGGACTACTCTCCCGTTTGTATTTTGCTAGAGTAAAGGAGATAGGGAACATTTTTGAAATTTAAAACTGGATGAAGTGATTGAACACTAAAGTGGTTTACTAAAGAAAGAGGCCAAGTAGCCAGCTGTGGGTTCAGATCCCCCACCCAGGAGACCTAACATGTTGGGCGTGTGTACTGCCCAAGATCCTCATGAACTGGAGGGCTGGGGGAAAGCAATCAGGACTTGATGAGGTCCCGGCGCAGGTACCT
>NW_006159859.1:4159140-4164704 GCF_000334495.1 Tupaia belangeri chinensis
CTCGCTTTCCCTCTCTCACACTCTCTTTCTGGTGTACAAAAGAGGCCAAACAGGAGAAAAATCCAGTTACCTTTGGCCTGTTACAGGACTCCTACAGCAGGAGCACTCGGACAGACTCAGGCTCTCTGCAGACATCCCAGGTTGCTGAGAATCTCCACCCTTGCATGACAGTTGCAAGGAGGGCTGATCGTGGCCTGCAACTGTGAGAATAGCAGGATGTCAGTCTTTTGCTGTCTGTTTAGAGGAAGGAGAAGATTAAGACATGAAATAGCTAGAATGTCTGGACCAATAGGTGACATGGTGGTTAAGGAGCTAAGCTCCCACATGGCCAGCCACAGTTCAAGTCCTGGACCTAGCAGCTTCCTGTCTCACTTTCCCTTTCTCTTGCTCTGTCTTTGTCAGGTCAAAAAAAAAAAAGTAACAAATAAAATGAGATAATTCTAAAAAAAGGATTCTGAGAAACTCTTACATGACTGTTAGTGATGGCCTCTGACTCCCTTTATTTTTTATTTTTTGGAGAGGTTTTTGCTATAGGGTGCGTGCGCTCGCCAGAAAGACAGAGAGAGACAGAGAGATAGAAAGTCAGAATGCGCCGCCCCTCCCTCAGGGGGGATAGCCATGCCACAATCCCTTCTCCTCCATTATCCTCTCAGAATCTTGGGCACGTGTGCACACGCGCCTGGCGTGAGTTTAAACCACTGGGTCCAGGACTCGAACCACGGTCGTCTATGTGGGAGTTCAGCAACATAGCTATTATGTTAACTGCTGACTCCCTTTCTTTTGGATGGATCCTGTGGTCCCTGTTATGGGACCTTTGCTGATGCACAGTAAATTACTCAGAGAGCCATCCCCATTCTCAAAATTCTCAGTAACTGAATAGCAACAGCCCGTGTCCCCAAAAGAGTCCTGCAGAAGGGTGGTGCAGAGCATGTAGAAAGTGCGGCTGAGAAGCAGACTGTGCTGACTTGGGTCATCAACAGCAGCAGTGCTGGGAGATGCAGAAGCCCAGAGAGACTATCGTTTACTGAAACGTATCCTTCTGGGCTGTGAGCATTTATTTTGGAGCTTATGAAATTACCTCATAGGGAGAAGAGAAGTAATTATCTATCAGAGTAATTTCAAATAATAGCATATTAAAATTCGGGATAACAGAAACACAGGGCTAAATAGATATCATTAATAAATCACTTCAGTGAGAGGAGAAACGAACACTTTTTTTTTTTTTTTAAATTTGCTAGAGGGTGCACGGGCTCACTAGAGAGAGGTGAGAGAGAAAATGTAAGAAAGCATCTCCCCATGGGGGATGGCCATGTCGCAATCCCTTCTACTCCATTTCTCTTTTCAGAATTTTGGGCACACACATATACATCCCAGACATGTTTCTCAAGCCACCAGGACCAGGACTCAAACTGCACATTTGTCCATATGGTATCCGGTCACCTCAACTACCACACCATCAGTGACCTGAATACACTCTTGTAAAGTTATCAGAAAGTATTTATGAAATGTCTAGTGAATGCCCAACACTTTGGAGATTTTGCAAGTTATGTAAAACATAATTCTACCCCTAAAGGAGATTATAGGTCTTATACTTTCAAAGCTTATTTATAAAAGCATTTTAAGTGTATATAAGAGGTGTTCCCAGTTGCTTAAAAACTGACTATCTGAGAGTGGATGATTTACTTAAAAAAAGAGTTTTATTTAACTCTGGCTTTAAGGTCCAGAGTCAAGGGGCCATCTCTGATGATGGTCTTCTTGTTGGTGAGGGTTCTCTGGAGAGTCCTGAAGTGACCCAGGGCATGGCATCTTGAGACAGAGCTGGAGTGTGCCTGTGTCCATGTCTGTGTGTCCCTGTCTCATTTCCTCTCCTTAATATACCCTGCGGAAGTCAGTCATTTGAATCCTGATGACCCAATTACCCCTGCAAGAGGCTTTGCTTTTCAACACTATATTCAGATTAAGTTTTCACTCTCTTAATCTTTTCACAATAGGAACCAAATCTCAGCACATGAATTGTGGGGGGACACATTCAAACCATGGTATGCGCGCTCAGGTCTGTTCCTGAGTGAGTGTGCTTACATGCAGTGGTGTGCTGGTCTACCAGCTCTCTTAGAAAAACAAAACGAAAAACGAACTGCTATGGTTTAAATAAGATCCCCCAAATTCACATGTTAAAATTTGGTGAGCCATTGGAACAGCCTTAAGAGGTTGGAAACTTAATCAAACTATGGTATTAAGAGGTGGAGCCTTTGAAAATTGAATAGCATTAGATAAATAGGGATTAGATAAGTAGGGATTTCATAAAGGTGGGACTTTATTTCATCTTGCTGGCTTTTTAAGAAAAGGAAGAGAGTTACAGACATAGACACAGACATGTGCTCTAGCTCCATCTCAAAATGTGGTGCCCAGGAACCAGCAGTTAGTGTAATGGCTATGTCGCTGGACTCCCACGTAGTCGACCGTGGTTCGAGTCCCGGACCTGGTGGCTTAAACTCACGCTGGGCATGTGTGTGTGCGTGCCCAAGATCCCGAAAAGAGAATGGAGGAGAAGGGATTGAGGCGTGGCCATCCCCCGGGGGGGGATATCTCGCTTTCTGTCTCTCTGTCTCTCTCTGTCTGTCTGGCGAGCGCACGCGCCCTATAGCCAAAACCTCTCAAAAAAAAAAAAAAAAAAAAAAAGCAAAGTGGTGCCCTGCCCTGCCTCAGGATTCTGTAGTGTTTCCACCAAAGAGAAGACCCTCACCAGAGGCAGCCCCTTGGCTCTGGACCTCCCAAACCATGAACTAATTAAACCTCTATTCGTTACAAATCATTTAGCCCCAAGCATACAGTGATTAAACAACAAATAACGGACTAAACCACAGTTTTGTGGTGTAGATACTTCCACCATGACTGTCACTTAATGCAGAGTTGAAAAAAGATGTACACAGTCGTCTCTGAAAATCCCATAAAGGTCAGTTCTGCACACAGACGGTCACTGCTCTAGATGTCTGGAGAAAAGAAGCGAGCCAATGGGATTACTGTTAGGAAGATCTTATGAGGAAAGGTAAGATTTCAATAAGGAGCAATTATAGTATAGTGAATTTGAAAAAGACAAGGCTGGGTGGTTTTCTCCTCCCACCTCTCCATAGCATCCACCCTAGCACAGTCTGTGGAATAGCAGATATTCAATTAAAAAGTCTACTGAATTAAAGAAATGGTTAGGTGGAAAGGAATGGGAAGGTTTTTCTAAGCAAAAATCTTTACCTAAAAAAAAAAAGTGGAGGGACCAGCAGTTGGTATAATGGCTATGTCGCAGGACTTCCATGTACTCAATTGTGGTTCAAGTCTTGGACCCGGTGGCTTAAATTCACGCTGGGCGTGTGTGCATGCGTACCCAAGATCCTAAGAGGACAATGGAAGAGAAGGGATTGCGACAGGCGTGGCCATCCACCCTGGGGGGGTGATTTCTCACTTTCTGTCTGTTTCTATCTTTCTGGCCTGCGCACGCGACCTATAGCAAAAACCTAAGTAAAAAAACCATAAAAAAAAAAAAAAAAAAAAAAGGTGGAGGAACCGAAGTGTGAATGTTAATGCCTCTTAAAGCTGGTGGTAGACACATACATACAGTTATTATGTATTTCCTTATTTTCCTGTGCATACTAGGAATATATTAGAATGAAAATTAATTCATTTTTTTAAAAATGAGAAGAAAAGGGAATTATGTGAACAAAGTCACAGAGGTAAGGATGAATGCAATCTGATGGCTTTGATCTCATTTGATCTGATCAAAGTGAGTGTGGCAGGAAGGAGCCCCAAACCAGGTTGGGTGTAAGAGTAAATGAATGGGGCTCTCACCCCCGGGACCAGCTGCCTTTCCCACTTCTTAAATGGTGCCAAAGAACTCAATCCGTTCTCTCTCCTTAGAATAATGAGTCATTTGCTGAATCTTTAACATCTGTCCTTGTGGAAAAAATGATAACTTTAATCAAAATTAGAATACATGGAGAGAAACATTTCATCTTATCTCACAGGGAAATGAACAACTTAAACAAAAATACTTATTATTGTGAAAAAAAAATCAGTGGTATCAAGTGATAATTATTAATTTGCTGCCTCTATGTTGAATGCACTCCCAATTATCCCCCCTTCCCATGTCCTAAAGGAATATATATTCTGAAGCAGCCTAAAACAGTGTCCACTTGGGCAAATGTACAGAACTCCATAGAGTCTCTTGAATTATAGCTCAGTGTTCTATTCTATAAAACAAAAAATGAACCATACATAAATTTACATGTATTGGGAGTAAAAGGAGAGAAGAAAGTAAGAGGAAAGAAAAAAAAAAGTAATAACCACCGTGAGCTGGCATTCAAGGCATTGGGAAGAATACAGGGAAGGGCCTCTTCCACTCTGCTTTGTATATTTCACATTATTGTATTAGCATCTTGTAGTATTAAATAACACCTTAGAAAATAACTCGGAACACAAAAGCTCTCAGAAAATGTTTGCTATACCATCAATGCACTCTCCATAATGCATTCAACACCCCACAGACACTCCATCAAATCAGCAATAGGAAAACAACAAATGCTTGATAAAACCCAGGATGTCTGGAACTGAGAATGGAGTTTATTCATTCAGGCCATTCTTGTATAGAAGCCTTCCAGAAGTTCATGTAAAATACATATTATAAAGAAAACCATGCAGAGATTTAAAAAAATTTTGTACCAAAATAAACTAGTACTTTAAATTCCATTTTCCACAAACTTTTTGAAGCTCTCTCATATTAAACTTGCATAGATTAGCACTAGAACCTAAGTTAAAATAGGGACTACAATGGCGGCTGCCTATGGAACAAATGGATCACAAATCAATCATCAGAAACAACTTTTTAAAAATTTACTTATTGAGAAGAGGATTCCTCATGGCTCCTGCAAACTAGTCATTTCAGGGGACAGGAGAAATGAAGATTTTCTACTGATAATTCAGCCTCCAGCAAACAAAGCTAGCGTGGTAGGGAGCCCCTGTGGCCTTCTATCTCTGTCTCTGAGCAAACAAAGCTAGCATGGTAGGGAGCCTCTGTGGCCTTCTATCTCTGTCTCTCTGTCTTTGTCTCTCTGCTTCTATCCTCTGATTTTTTGGTAACTTTTCCTTTTTACGATTTTTTTAAAGGTAAAGTTTTTCTCTTGCTCTCAGCTCCACCTTTTGTTTTGTTAATAATCCCCTCTGGTCCTTCCGCCCAGGTAGGAGAGTTGAGACCTTCCTTCAGAAGAGGATTCCTCATGGCTCCTGCAAACTAGTCATTTTGCGCGGTGCTCGTGATGCGCGGTTTTCTATTTTTTGTTGTTGTTTTTTTTTAAAGAAAAACAATTACAATTTTTTAATTTTTTGTATTTTTTCTCTTTCTTTGTTGTTGTTTCTCTCTCTCTCTTTCATTTTCTTTTTTCTTGTCTCTCCACTCTTCAAATCCATTTAATGTGTTTCTAGATGGATCTAAGGGCACTGTAGCTAAACATTGAAATACTATTAGGGTTAACATATTCCTCAATATCTACTGAATCTGCTGCACCAGCAATCACAACAGA
>NW_006159859.1:4165495-4212735 GCF_000334495.1 Tupaia belangeri chinensis
CAAAACCTGAAAGAATTTACCAGCACCAGACCAGATCTCCAAGAAGTTCTCAAGGGTGTGCTATATCAGGAAAATTACATACAGACACATGGAAAGAAGAGTTCATAAACTAAGAAAGTGGCCAGCCTAATCGTAAGGAAAAGTCTGGAGTTGAATATTATATCCCAGAATTTAATAGGAAAAATGGAACCAGAACAGAAGATAAAGTACATGAGACTGATAGGTTCATGCACTTACCATTTGAACAGAATCCTAACCTGTTTCCTGGCTTTAAGAAAAGTTCCTTAGCATTTCTATGATTTAAGTTAAAACTGGCTTTCTTCATAGTACCATATGAACTTACCATTGAAAGTAGATAGATTATTTAAGAAATTGTGTGATCAATACAATGTGGGTAGAAAAGGAATAGAAGACAATTGTAGACACCAGAGACAGTGGGAGAAGAGGGTGGGAAAGGACAGAGGGTCAGAAAGAGGGATAAAAAATTCTAGGATCTATTAATGGAAAATTTTGGATAATAATATGCATGATTAAGTCACTATGCAGTATATTCTGGATGGGAAATAACATTTTGTATGCTGTGATGATGCTTAGGGAAAAAATGTAAATTAAGTTTCAAAAAAAAGAAAAGTTTCAGAGAAAAATTTACTTGTTAATAAATACTTTTTTAGAGAGAGAGAGATTTCCACTATAGGGCACATGCTCTCACTGGAGAGACAGAGAGAGACAGAGATACAAAAAATGAGAAATTGCCCCCCAAGGGGGGATGGCCATGCCACAACCCTTCTCCTCCACTCTCCTCTAAGGATCTTGGGCATGTGCACACGTACGCCCAGCATGAGTTTCAAGCCATTGGGTCTAGGACTTGAACTGCAATCAACTATGTGGGAATCCAGTGACACGACCACTATGCCATCCACTGGTCCCTATCAGAAACAACTTTCAAAGAGGGCTTGATAAAAAGGGTACCAGCTAACACACAATGGGCATGCCACACACACATTTTACTAAGAGATAGTCATTTGAGACACATGACACTATGCCCCTGGATTTTCCTCATAGGTATCTAAGTCTGAGCTGAAACCCATTAAATGTTCTAATTGTCATCAATGCCTCCTTTGTTTCTCCCTCCATTAGATTTTCTGAAATTGCCTTTATGAAATTTTTACAGTATCTCAAGGATTAAAACTTCAATCAGTTAACTCAGGATTTCGCCATTCGGTTGGTTTTCCTTTTACCAAATATTAAATGATAGAAAGAAAAAGACTATTTTCTTCTTATTCTATTTTACCTTGCCATCTGTTTTTAGTACTATAATAGAAAAATACAAAAATATATTTTTAAGGACAACTTCAGACTACATGTTTAAATGTGGCTCCCAAAGACACAGATAAAATGATATCTTTGTTCTTATATTAAATAAGTATACTCATATTTCTTCTTGTTACATTCAGATCCATGTCTTCAATGACTTTCATAAGTATTTGCTTTTTTCCCTTAATTTCTTTTTCTTTTCTATTTTTTTTTCTTTTCTTTTTTTCTTTTAAGTTTTGGAATAGGGCACATGGACTTCCTGGAGAGAGACAGAGAGAGTGAGAAATCATCCCCTGGGGGGACTGGGCATATTGCAATTCCTTCTCTTCATTCTCGTCTGGGATTTTGGATATTCATGCACATGCGACAGGCATAATTTTCCAGTGGTTACATGCAAATACTATACCATTTGATAAAAGGGACTTGAGCATCCATGGACATGGGGGAGGTGTTCCTGGACCGAACCCCCTGTAGATACCATGGATACTGAGGGACAGCTGGACATGTTTCTGCTTCTGTCTGGAATTCTCCCCCTACTTGGTTCTTCACAGTTAATACCTACTGACCCTTCAAATGCAAACGAAACTGCCACTTCCTCAGGGAAGCTTTCCCAGATTGCATCAGCCTGATACCTATGGTACACTCTTCCTGCATCTCTGTGTAACAGAAATGCTTATAGCACTTACTGTAATTTATAGTTACATATTTCTCAGATATTTTGACTAATGTCTTCCTTCAGCATCATGAGGTTAAAACTGTCTGTTTGCAATCTCTCCAGCACTTCACACAATACTGGCCTTAGAGTAAGGCTCAGTAAATATTCGCTCGTAGAATAAGTAAATAAATTGCATTTAAATAAATAAGTACAAGTGAAAACCATCATTCCAACATTCCAACAAAATGGTATCCCAAGCAATAGATGTACATGGTCTAATTGTTTAAATTCAAATTGATTAGCAAACATGTCAATTTCCAAACACTTTTTTTTTTTTTTTACACCTTTGCAAACCTCACCTGAACATTTGTTTCCCCCACCAAATCCAAACCCATCATTTGGCCATGCTGTTATTCTATAGATCCCCAGAAAATTGAAAATTTACAAAAGCCAGACATAAAATAGAATCCGTAAAATCACATTACTGTTATGTTGTTTCTCATTTTTACAACTTGGGTTGTTAAACGAAACACGTTTCTATTTGTATAATACACTGAGGTTCGTCTTTGCCAATATAATCTCAGATGCAGTTTACTTGACAAAAGTTGAAATATGTTCTTATAAATACATAGCATAGTCTTTGAATAAAGAGAAAACATCTGTGACTTATGACTCCCTCAACAGAACTATTTGAATCGTTATGAAATATTTCCCTATGCATCTTCCTTAATGTTTCTCCTACTAGAAATTCTCAGAAAAGTGGAACACTTCTATGAATTTGTAAGCTATCGGAATAAGGGAAAGTAAGATGTTTTGAACTAATAATAAAGGGACACGGTCTCAAATCTTTTGGACAAGTAAATAACTCTGCCACTTCCTCTATCGAACAGAATAAAAATCACTAGTCCTGCTATGTATGGCAGTGGTTGACCAATCTCTTGTCAAAATACCTGACATGGAACGAATAAATTTGTCTTATGTTGGTAAAGGCGACACTTGTCTTGATTGAATTTGTTGAATTGATGTTGGCCAGTTAAGTTACTCGTGATTAGTAGAGCTTACTTCCAGGAAGAATGTTACAACTACAGATGAACATAAATGTCTTTTTTCTCCTCCCTCAGGAAAAACAACAACAAAAATAACAAGAAATAATCTGTTTCCATTTTTCATCGGAGCTGCTAGAAAAACTAGATCCAAATGTAAGTCTCCAATGCCCTGCTGTTTTCAGGTGCCCAGGAACACTTATTTATTCTGTTTATCTTTAAAATATTTCCAGAGCATGTATACTCTACCAGAGAGAGGGAAAGTGAGAAAATACTCTCCATAAAGAAGGGTCACACCACTGTCTCTTCTCTTCCCTTCTTCTCATGGGATTTTGGGTGTGCACGCACACATGCACATGCACCTGGAATGTTTCCCAGGCCACTGGGTCTGGGACTTGAACCTCATGATGGACCATGTAGGATCCAGCCACTTGACCATCAGGCCACCAGCTGCCTCTTATGGGTCACTTATTTTCTTAGTTTATGCTGCATATTAAAAATCGATTTTTTAAATTCTTAGACACACATTTCTATAAATAATTTAATCCATATTGACTTAACAAGAAGAATGAACTAGTTAATTCTCTATGCATTTGCATATTTGCAAGTCACCAATGAGCTACTTGCAGGGCAGGGACTGCCTTCTTGACCTTGTATTTGTACACATCTTTTGACTGCAGAAAGGGCTCCATAAATGCTGGCCAAAATGACTGAACTTGTGTAGAAAGATCTGGAAGTGATGTTATCATCTCTGTCTTCTAGTTAGAGCCAGAATAAACCGTTGTCTGTCTGTGTTGTGTTCGTGTCGTAGTTAACAAATCCAGGAGAAACTAGATTTTAAAATGAGAAGATAATTTCTCCATAGAAGGAAAACAAAAATGATTTTCAGGGGACCAGCAGTTAGTGTAATGGCTATGTTGCTGAACTCCCATGTAGTCCACAGCGGTTCAAGTCCCGGACCCGGCGGCTTAAACTCACGTTGGGCGCGTGTGCATGCATGCCCAAGATCCCAAGAGGAATGGAAGAGAAGGGTCATCCCCCCTGGGGAGTGATTTCTCACTTTCTGTCTCTCTATCTCTCTCTTTCTGGCAAGAGCACATGCCCTATAGGAAAAACCTCTGCAAAAAAAAATAAATAAATAAAAAGGGACCAGCAGTTAGTGTAATGGCTATGTTGCTGAACTCCCATGTAGTCCACAGCGGTTCAAGTCCCGGACCCGGCGGCTTAAACTCACGTTGGGCGCGTGTGCATGCATGCCCAAGATCCCAAGAGGAGAATGGAGGAGAAGGGATTGCGGTGTGGTCACCCCCCCTGGGGGGGGCTTTCTGTCTCTCTGTCTGGCGAGCACACGTGCCCTATAGCAAAAACCTCTCCAAAAAAAGAAAAAAAAAGATTCTAAGAAGTTTAAGTTAAATAAAACTTAACTGCTTTTCTATGACTAAGTTTGGAATTAGAGTCCTAGAAAGACCTGCCCTTGTGAATGGGAATACATTATACCTTTAAAAACTTGGACTACGTCACCTGACTCACTGAACTTCAAAATCAAGCAGCCACATTAGCATTTGCCTAAGTTTTATTTGTTGAACTGTTTGAAGTGTTTTTAATGAAAATTGTAAATGGTCACAAGTATCAGGATATAGAATATTTTATGCTTAGCCTTGAAATTCTCCAACTTGGGCCTATAGTAACATGGATTCTAACTCTGCTGGAGTTGTAAGTCATAGAACCTACAACTGGCCAACATGCCCCTCTTGATTTTACTGGCAATCACCTACTTTTATTAATTTTTTTTTTTTTGAGAGGTTTTTGTTATAGGGTGCGTGCACTCGCCAGAAAGACAGAAAGTGAGAAATCAGCCCCCAGGGGAAATGGCCACACCACAGTCCCTTCTCCTCCATTCTCCTCTCGCGATCTTGGGCACGCACGCGCGCACACACACACACACACACACACACGCGCCGGGCGTGAGTTTAAGCCACCAAGTCCAGAGCTCGAACCGCAGTCTACTACATGGGAGTCCAGTGACAAAGCCAGTACGCTAACTGCTGGTCCCACTTTTATTAATTTCTTATGTACTTGCTTCATTTCATGTCTCTTCATGGAATCATTGAAACATACGCTCAACTCCTATCAGTCGATTCTCACTCCCCTTATTTTGGATTCTGACTTGAGCACCAAGACCTTTTTCTCCAAATATACACAAGGAATAAAGCTATTTCCATGAGGCCTGGAAAATCTGAGAGACAGATTTTAATCTTGATCCTTAAGTACAGTTCCCTCCTGCGATTTAGCAGTCCTAGACAGGCAGGAGTCAATGGAGAACAAGCTCTCCCATCTTTCAAACCTTCCTGGAGAGAGAGAAATGTGGAGATTCCAAATTTACACAACAGTGAAGACAGGATGACAATCTCTCTCTCTCTCTCTCTCTGTTAATTTACTCATTTGAAAACTTTTTAAAGACACCATTAATTTTTTTTAACTGATTAACTGTTAATAAAATTGTGCATAGTAATTGGAGTCCGCTGTTTAATTTCTAAGTTACTTTAAAGTGATATCAAGAACCCTCTGGAAATGCGAAAATGCTCTATTCCTTGTGCATTAAGGAACTTCACTACCACCCATTGGTGGGTCTTTCCCTGTCATCGGTCCTGTCCTGTGTCCATCTGATGCTAAGTTATTCACTTTCTCATCTCGGTTTCTACGTAGGTGCAGGTAGGGATGGAGTTATCAAGGAAGTGGGGGATATTTGGCCAATCATTAGATGCTGAAAGGTGTCCTTCACTGACCTCGTTTTCCCATACCTGAGAGAAACTATAGAAACAGCCGAGTTTGATGACAGAGGAGTCCTCACGTATAGCAAGTCTAAAATTTCATTAAGTGTTGTTTGGGATGCTGCTAATGTTATTACTGTAATACAAACATCAAAGGAAATCAGATCACACACCCAGGAAAACCATTCCCTGCTGGAAATCCTGTTAGCTGACTTCAATTATGCTGCGCTTTCCCTCATTCAGATGGCAGCAACAGCCTCATTATCTGAGCTCTAAATCGCCTGCTTAATGAAAGTGCACACATTTGAAACTCATCGAATTAAGTAAAATAAAATTTGAATCTTCTGCTTGTTTGGGTTCAAGTCATCAGAATATAAAAATCAATTTTGATTGCTAGAAGTGTGTCTGTGGACAGTGGTTAAGAGGACACATATGTAGGGTTGAACTAGAATTAGGAAGAGAGCTTTTCTTATGGGAAGGCTGAGAGGGTGCCAAAGTGGATGTTTGTTTCAAGACTAACATTTATTTTTTAAAGTATAATTCAGAATGTCTTAAAATTTTTCCATTGTATTCTCTGAAAGGAAAACCTGTGTTCTGTAAACATGTATTCTTTTTGTTTTCACTTTTATCATGAAAATGTTAAGCATAAAGAAAAATAGATTTAGCACAATAAACACATACCTATTACCATTAAAAAAGAGTTGTAACCATTGTGTCATATCTGTTTCATAAATTTAAATCATTTAAAGCAAATTATTAAAGCCATATTATTCTATCCCTAAACATTTTAATATGCAAACCTGAAAAACCAAGATAGTTTCCTAAAATTCATGATATCATTATTGCACCTTATAAAAAGAACAATGATTCTTATTAGCATGTAATTTTAAAATGATATTCTTCTTTGCCCAATTGTTCTAAATAAATTCTTTACAGCTGTTTCATTCAAACCAGGATATGCACATGACAAATATCACAAGTCTGACTTAAACATGTTTGTGGGTATCTTTATCCATTTTAAGATCAAATTTATAATTTTCAATCATATTTATAATGTAGTCAAAAAAGGAAATTCACCTCATTACATTCTCATTATATTTCAGGCATTCTTAGGTTATCTGTATCCAACATTGTATAGTGTTTAATTCAAAATATTTCGTTCCTCCCCATTTTTTAAAAATTTCTACACAACTGTTATAAGGAGCTAAAGAATGTTTTCTACTGCTAAATAAGTGGAAATACTTTCTCATTATCTCAAAATTTATGACAAAAATGTAGAAATAAACATCAGAGTACAACAACTTGAATGTGAAAACAGAGTAGCCAATGTATATTCCTTTAATATACTGACAGCTTGATTAATTCAGTAAGTCTGGTGTCAATCCCACTCATTTCTCTGGCAGGTATAGAAAGGAGATTTAATAACACACTCAGACAACCTCTGTACCTCTTACAGAGGACTTATCTGGAATGCCCAGCCACTAGGTGGTGCTTCAGAGCCATGGGGCACATCTCGCCTGCGAGGGTTGGGAAGAGAACTGTATGTGTCATTCAAAAGTCCCTTCCCCGTGGCCTCACGATGTAAGACTGTGAGAAGGACTCCAGAAGATGGCTGGGCCTCCACTTTACTGCAGCATGCCAGACACTGGTGGCATCTAATCAAGACAGGCTAGGAATATGCTACACAAGTGACCAAATTTCTCATCCAAGTCACTAAGTCCTTATCATTGATCCTCCAATCATGTCAATAGTTTTGTGTCCTCCAAGTACGTATGTAACTGGATTTTGCAAATTACACTAACAATAATATCCAGGACCGGCCTGTGACATGATGAATAAGACAGTTGAATCCCACGTGACTGATCCTGTGGTTTGAGTCCTGGACCTGGTAGCTTGAGAAACATGCCAGGCGTGTGTGTGTGCATGCAAAATCCCAAAAGGAAGGAGAAATGAAGGAAAAGGGATTGTGGCAAGAACATTCCTCACAGGCAGACAAGGGACTGGTGGGAATCAGGGGATACTTTCTCACTTTCTCTCTTCATCTGAGGAGGTAGGGAGAGGTGGGAGAGTGAACAGTTTTTCCCAGCTGCATCTCAAAGGCAAATGCCTAAAAAGTACTTGTTTAAATTGCATTGAGTGAGAATCAAACCATAAATTTAAATTCTTTTGGAATAATTTGGTGATTATTTTTAATTTTACAATACTACTTTATTATTTTTACAATAAATTATGTGTATTTTTCTTTAGGTTTGTTTTCTCAAAACAAAACAAAACAAAAACAGGTCCCTAGTAATGGAATCTGGAGATATGACATCACAATGAAAAAATATTATTTTAGCCACTTAAGGGCAAAATTATTCTATTTTAGAAGACATCCAGAAAATATTAGGCTGCCTTCCTTAGAAACCCATTCCAAATTTTTATATCTTACAGGAAGTTTTTTCTCACATTGAACCTAAAGCACTCCAAGCTTCAGTTTAACTTGTCTATCTTGTTTTAGTCTCATAGTTTATATAAGAAACAACTGGTCACTTTCCACTCAATCTACTCCCATCACAATGAGAAGCTCGCGAGTCTAAATGTCCTTTGGAAAGCACACAACTTAATCAAGAGGCAGTAGGTATTTCATAAGAAGAGGGTAAGTTATTGGTTACCTTTTTTTCATTGAAGAGGGCATGTGCACTTGAGAGAGAGAAATGAAGTATGGTTATGCTGCAATCCCTTTTCCTCCATTTTTCCATCCTGTTGGGAGCAAGAACATGTGTTTTTCAGCCTGCTGAGGCCAGAATTTGAACTATTGTCAGTCAGATGAGAACTAGCTCCCTTAACTAGACTCCTAGTCTGCAGACCAGCCCTGATTCCTTTTCTTTTTTCCTTTTCTAAGTATGATCTTCTTTCAACAGAGCAATTCTAAGATTACCACCGAGGAGGCACTATTTATTGGAGGAAACATTCAGAGAGAGAATCACATTTGAGGAAGGAAAATGGGTCAAATCTGGTTGTAGCAAAAGAATGTCAAGTGAATTAATTCAAAGGAATTTTTTACAGGTCACCAAATTGTGTGTGTGTGTGTGTGGGGGGGTGGATGGTTAGAGAGAAACTAAGGAAAGTTTATATTCTTGTGATCCCAGAAGAACCCAAGTACCCAGCTGGAATTTGGCCAAAGGGGAAGAGAGTCTCACTGAAGCTCAACTGAGCATGAGTCGTTCCTACATGCTGATGGCAAGACCAACTTCCCACAGACAACATTATAATCAGAAAAACGTGCATTTAAATGCAGGCAACAGAAATTAGAGATGAAGCCACACATGGTTGGCTTTGCGGAAAGATTTGGGAGGAGGGTGGGATAAGAGAGGAAATCTGAATTGTAGAGAACACACTGTCAGAAGAACTTGGAGAAGGTGCTCACCGGTTCTTGCTCCCACTCACTGGCTGCAGCCGATGTGGGAGATAATAAAGGGCATCGCTGTGCCTCCACCTTCTCTCCTTGAACCATTGGCATCACTGACTGGAACGAACTTCTCGCAGAAAAAGTAAGGAAGCTCCGTTTCTCGGTGACCCCTGTCCTTTTACTTGAGGTTAATGCAATGGAAATACTTGGAGGCTTAGATTACTTTATCTGTCCAGGAAAGTTGGAACCTCCTTGAGAAAAAACAGAGGGTGCAGAAATGAGAATCAAGACATATCAGAAATGTAAAAGTTTATTAATAAAAAGAAGTATGTGATCTATCATTAGTTACTTGACAGTCCTAGTGTCAAACCGGTTTCAAAAATTTACTGAATGGATTTTTTTCTAATTTGCTTCTGATTTTACCTAAACATTGTAGACAATTAATGTGTTTATATTCAATATAAAAAAAAATTGAGCATTTCAGATTAGTAGAGTTAATAGATTGTAAGTTCTTTAAACAACATCTGGCATATAGGACTCAGATAACATTACCTTGCAAGCCTTTACTAAACATAAAGCATTGTGCTAGATGCTAGGCAGAGGGCAAAGACACAAGCCTGACTCTTAGAGATTGAAGTCCAAGGGCTCCATGGAAAGCAACTCTCTAACTTCTCTAATCACACACTCCAATACAGAAGTCAGTCCCTGAAGAACTGAGCTTGACATCTGTCCATTTTCCTCTCCACTGTGAAAGTTCAGAGGCTCTTCTTCAAGGGGAGACCATAGAGGCTGAAATTATTCTCATCATTTTCCTCCCAACATGTACAACCACTATTGTTGGAACACACATACAAATAGTCTCTCTCTCTCCCTCTCTCCCTCTCTCTCAGCTATTGTCAATCACAAGACTTTGGGAAGCTAAAACTATTTGATCTTGAATTGTATTCTTTTTTTTTTTTTTTTCTTCTTACAATATTTGAATGACGTAAATGTTACCAGCCCATCTGTGTCTGTTTCTTCTTGTGGTCAATGAAATGAGAGGCAGAGGCTGGAGGAGAAAGGAGTTTAGTTCTTTAACCAGTTATAGGGTGACAGCATGTACCATCAAACTGTCTCAAAAAATCTCACCATGTTCTCGGTATTTATAGATACAAGATAAAAGCATGTGCCAATCATTCCTCATTACAATCAATCAGAGTCAATTGCTTTTCCCGGAGGGACTGTCCTGATTCTTTAAATACTCACTCCTGGTTTCTCACCTGACCATTCCTCAAAGAGACCTCCCTATGACTCAGCACTTGGTCAGGTTGTTCTCTTAGAGGCTTTTCTTAATTTCAAAATGGCTGCCATTCTGCTAAATCTTAAGGTACCCTGCTTCATAAATATGACAGATAGGAGAAAATATTTATATTTGTTAGGCAGTGCCTCAAAAATAGCTTGACTTTTCACATATACTTTTAATTCTCAAGGAATAGTTTAGAGTCACTTTCCTCACTAAGAGAGATCCATTTTTCCAGAATGGCTGAATTAATGATATACGAAGCAATTCCTACTCTTATACCTTGATATGAAGAACTAAAAGCTCTGTTTCTCTGGGATAAAGGATTTAGAAATACAATAGTTTATGGTTTTCAAAGCTTGTTTAATACCTAGACATTATTTTTAATGTGTAGTACCCCAGGACAGAAATAATTTATTTTTTTAGCCACAATCCTGACTACAATATAGGAGGTATCCATCTAGGGCATGGATTTGTGATCATATCAGAAGAAGGTCTTTATTTCAAGCCTATGTGAGAATACCAAAATGGCTATTGAGAATGAATGAATCCAAACTCTGGAATGAGAGCCATAACATTTTACCTCATATTAATAGTTCATTTGGATTCCAATATTGACAATGAATATGAATACCATACAGTGAGGTTTTATAGTTAGGGTTCCTCTGAAAGCAGAGCCTAAGACAAAAATTCTAGTTCAAGTGGTCCGTTTGGGAGGTGATTTCAAAAGGCATGAGTGGGGACTAGCAGATGGCATAATAGTTACATAGCTGGACTCTCCATGTAGTTGCCTGTGGTTCAAGTCCTGGACCTCTCAGCTTAAAACTTATGTATGTGACCAAAATCCCACGAGAAGAACGGAGGAGAAAGGAATGTGGCATGGCCACCACACCTCCCCATGGGGGAGGGGTGATTTCTCGCTTTTGGTCTCTCTCACTCTGATGAGTGCATGTACCCTATAGCAAAAATCTCCCCAAAACAAAGCAAAACAAACAAAGAAAGGTATGAGTGAACTTTAAGAGGAGGCAAGGAAGAAGGCAATCCCAGGTAGATACCATCTATAGAGGTCACTGCTAAGAGCAGCGAGAGACTTGATTCTCCTGGGAAGTCTGCAGTATGTCTCCCAGAATCACCCACTTGAAGACAGGAAGCTAGAATACTTTGTCTCTGACCATGTCCCCTACTGTTTGAGGATTGCCTCTAAGGTCATCAATGTCCCCCTCTCTAGGGCTTGTGCTTGCATGAGGGCAGAGAAAGCTACCGCCTCCAGAAAAGACCCAGGGTAGAGCATGAGGGGAGAGTGAACGGCCCACAGCAGCTGTCCCTGGACATCAGAGGCAGGTGAGGAGCTGGGACAGGAGCACCGAGAAGGTCAGTCATGGGGTTCTGCCTGCAGTTCACAGCTCCTCCTAAGAAGTGGCCACAACTATTAGACACTCTAGCTGAGAGCAGGGTCTCAGTCTCACCTGGGGGTGCTCCTTTTCTTTGGAAATCCCACATTAGCCACGACATTCACCTTTTATTTCAGGCCTCTGCTTTCAGCCTGCGCTTCTGCCCTTGGATGGAGGGAAGTCTTTGGGTTCTTGCTGACTCTCTGTTACCTGATGTCGACAGAAGTCTTTAGTTTCTTTCAAAATGCTCTGTGAAATGCTAGTTTCCTACTTCAATAACAGCTAAATAAAGGGCAGGACTCCATCTCTGGCTCTCCAGTCCCAGAATATCCTCTGACGGCATGTCAGTGCCAGTCTTTTTGCTGCAGCCGGCATACTCTGTGTCCTAGAAGTGCCAGTGCATAGAGGTGGTTTTCAATCCCTTTAGGCAGGAAGGTTTCGTTGTGAGGATCCGAGGTGATAATGGATTTTTAGAACAAGCTTTATGCTCTAATCAGAGTGCAGGGTCATTCCCAGTTAACTACTGCATGTGCACCACTGGGGGGCTAGTGTTGCATAAAAGCGAACGTGAGGGACCAGCAGTTAGCGTAATGGCTATGCCGCTGTACTCCCATGTAGTCGACTGCAGTTTGAGTCCCAGACCCAGTGGCTTAAACTCACGCCGGGCGCGTGTGCGTGGGTGCCCAAGATCCCGAGAGGAGAATGAGAGGAGAAGGGATTGTGGCATGGCCATCCCCCCTGGGGGGTGATTTTTCATTTTCTATCTCTCTGTCTCTGTCTTTCCAGCGAGCACACATGCCCTATAGCAAAAAAATAAACAAACAAACAAACAAAAAACTCTCAAAAAAAAAAAGTGAATGTGAGCGATTTCTAATAGCAAAGACTTCTGTGAACTTTGTAAACTTTATATTGACACCATCCTTAGACTTTTAGATTATCTTGGAATAAAGCCCAGAACTTTGCTTTTTAGACAATGTCAAGTTCAATGGCTCTCAATAGGGAATGATTTTGTTTCCCTCTCCAATGGGCATTTAATAACGTCTGGAGACATTTTTTGATTGTTGCAAATTTGTAGGAAGGCAACTGCACCTCGTGGGTGGAGGCCAGGGATGTTGCTCAACCTTCTCCAATGCAGGGTAGGCTCCCACAACAAAGCATTATCAGACCCCAGTGCCAATGTCACCAACGTTACAAAACCCAGTTCTAGAAACACTGAAAAATTATTTCTATTGACTTTTAGAAGATTAACACAAACATCCTTTGTGATTTTGTAAATCATTTTATCTTTCCTGGCCTGTTTTCTCTATATTAAGGAGAATACTATGCTACATTATCTTGTTTAAAAAATAAACTCATACTTTAAAAATGATCTGTTTTTCTTTGTGTATTATGCCAGATGGTACGAGCACTCACAGGAAAGGAAGAGAGAGAGAGAGAGAGGACCCTTTCCCTAACAGAACCTGGTCATGCTGCAATCCTTTTTCTTTCAATCCTTCATCCTTCAGGATCCTGGGCATGTATGGTAAGCTACCAGGGCTGGGAATTGGACCCTTGTCAGCCATTTGAAATCTGGCTTCCTTTGCACAGTGCTTAACCACTGCGCTATAGGACCAGCCTATAGAAGACCATCTATAAGGGCACTTCCAATTCTGACATGATGTCAAGGGATTTCAAAAAAATTCACAGAAAAAAATGGAATTAAAGTATGAGTTTATTTTGGTGCAAAAATTTGAAATTCATGCAGTGTTTTCATAATACACATTTTTCACAAGCTTTTTTGAGGAGCCCCTTGTATGATTTTATGACTCTGTCCCTTCCATTGCTACATTTTTCTTCTTAGGTTTTGACACTATAGGATTAGGCTTTATTGGAAAAGTCAAATGTAAATAATAATTGATTCTTGAACATTTATTCTCAGCAGCAGAAAATTAATCATTGAGTTGCTGTTGATAGAACAATGTTACTGACTGAATTTTGCTGAATGATGAATTTTAATATATGTAAGAGATTAAAGTCACAGCCCATTTAAGATGAGTAGGAGACAGTATTTCTTTTCCGAACCTCATTACCCTTTGGCGATGAGTTTCAGTGGGCTCTGTGGGTGATCCTAGGACAGAGTTGGAAGGTGCAAGCGTGGAGCGGGGACAGGCTGGGGAGAGCATTGCTCTTGGAGAATCAGGACCAGTGTTCTGAGCGTCTGCATGTGCAGTGGCACATTTAGTGAGGGACTCTGATCCTGTTCCTCAAAAAGAAAAAGAAAACCTGTCCCAGAAGGGGACAGGTTTGCTGTAAGGATGCACCAATGTAAATGCAGAGATTATGCTCTTCTGTTAGAAAACCCCGAAGATAATAATAAAAAAAATTACTTGAGCGGTGTCCTTATGACTCTTATAGATAAGATTTATAATATAGGAGATATTGAACAAGCCTCCCTAAGATTGTGAAAGAGCCCAGTGTAAGGAAGAATTGAGAAATGTGGTAAATGACAGGTGGGAATTATCTACTGTAAAATACACAGCAGTTATGTTGCTGGACTTTCACATGGCCAACTTCAGTTCAAGTCCCAGACCCAGTGGCTTGAGGCTCATGCCAGGCACATGTGCATGCATACCCTAGATCCTATGGAGAATGGAGGAGAAGGGATTATGCATGGCCACCCCCTGACCCCATTGATGAAGGTACGGGGGATTTCTCATTTTCTTTCTCACTGTATCTGTCTCTCTCTCTCTCTCCCTCTCTCTCTCCCTCTCTGCCTCTCTGCCTCTCTCCCGCTCAGACAAGTCCATGTACCTGAAGGCACTTACCAGGCAACATTGGAAGAAAATAGAATAGGTCTGGCACTGCCTTCCCATTCTCTAAGTCACCATTTTTCTGGTTCCTGTTACGTCTCTTGAAAATGACAGATGTTCCTATGTTAGTTATTCCTGGTTTCAATTTTGACTGTCCCCAAGAGCCCCAGCTGAGCACTGGTACATAAGAAAATGCCCCTCCTGGATTAACTCAGCTCCTGGAGGTATTATCCTTTACCTGTGCTGGCCCCTCTCCTGACTCACTTTAGTTTCATAAGGCCCATTATAAACTTTAAACCTTCAACTCGGCATGTCACAAAATTCTATGAAATTCTAAGAGTCACAACAATTTTTCAGGGAATGTTCCAGCCCAAACTATTAAAATTTAACAGGGACAAATGTAGCATCCTGTATTTGGAACTAAAACTAAAATTCTGACCACATACAGGGTGGAGACCCAGTTCCATGGCAATTCACATGAACAAGGCCTAGAAGCATTAGTGGACTTAAATCTTTTTCTTTCTCTCTCTTTCTTTCTTTCTTAAGAGGTTTTTGCTAGGGTGCATGAGCTTATCAGAGTGATAGAGACAGAGACAATGAGAGGGAAAATGAAAAATCACCCCCACACACAGGTGGAATGGTCATGCCACAATCCCTTCCTCTCCATTCTGTGTGCCTTACTGGGATCTTGGGCACACACACATACATGCCCAGAGTGATTTTTAAGGCACTTGGTCTAGAATATGAACCATGGTCGGCCATGTGGGAGTCCAGCAATGTAACCACTATGCCATCTGCTGACTCCAGTGGACTTAAGTCCTAATATGACTGGATGATATGACAAGATTAATTAAAACCCATGAATTAGGCTGTAAAAATAGAGAAAGCACCCATGTGAATGAAAATCATTATCCTCCTGGTCAAATTTACATCTTGTTCAAAGATTTTCACTTTAAGAGGGAGACTGGAAAATGGCAAAACAAATCTTAATACAATTTTAAAAGATGAACTATAAGGATACTGGAGATGTTTATTCTAAAAAAGGAGGTAGCCACAGCCATACCTCCTAGTAGACCCTTCCAGGCAGACACAGGAAAGGGGAGGCGCCAATTTGACTTTACTTCAGAGTAGAAACCTGGTCACTGGAGACTGTAAGGAAAACTTGTCTTGAATAGAATGTTTTCTAACGATTAGAAACTCCCAACTCTACAATGAATGACTTTCCAGAACAGAATACTGCTTACTAGAGTACAAAATGCAGAGAGTGTTTAGCTGCAAGTTAGGGATGATAAATACGAGGGTCATATGAACTAGAAACTGCTAAAGTCTATTCTAACTCTGAGGAAAGATCGTTATTACTAACATTCACCTGTAATTACGACTGCCTGACTTAGAGAGCTAGTAATACTAGAAGCTGCCACATTATCTGGGTTCAACTTCCACAAAGGCCCCCACCCCACTTCATATTGAGGTAACTTTGAGCAAACTCTCTTTACCCCTCTGAACTTTAGTTTCCTCATCAGTAAAATGGGTATACTCAATGTATTCATTTCATAGGTGATTTGAAGACTGATTTAGTGAAGAAATTGAGTTACTGAGTTATTACATGTAGCAATATCTGTAATAATGCTATATAAGAGAAATAATTGGGACCAGCAGGTGGCATAATGGTTACATCGAATCCCAGACCCGTCAGCTTAAAACACATGCCTGGCACATGTGTGTGCATGCCCAAAATCCTGAGAGGAGATTGGAGAAGAAGGGATTGTGGTGTGTCCATTACTGGGGATGATTTCTCACTTTTTGTCTTTCTGTCTCCCTGGCGAGTGCTTGTGCCCTATAGTAAAAATCTCTCTTTAAAAAAAAAAAAAAAAAAAAAGAAGAAACAATTAGAACATATGACCAAAGTCCCAAAGACAAGCAGAGACTTTGTTCAACCATTTCTATGTGGAGAATCTCTCACCAGTTTTCAGAATGACTTCAGAAACTTGACTTTTATCTTCATCTGTTTTCATAGCATGACGGATGGCATTCAGATGGAATTCAGTTTTCTGAGTCAAGTTGTAAAATGTGTACTCAATGTTTTCTTTTCCAAGTAAGTTCAACACAAATTTACTGCTTTCTTGGCAATCAGGTTCTCAAGGGATAGGAAGCTACTTGAGGTCATATATGATTTTAGGAAGATGATCAGATCTCAGGGCCATTGGACAGTGGCCACCAGTTCTATTAGGAGGGCTAACTCTCTTCAGAATCTATGGTCCTTGGGACCAGCAGTTAGTGTAATGGCTATGTCGCTGGACTCTCATGTAGTCGACCACGGTTCGAGTCCTGGACCCAGTGGCTTCAACTCATGCTGGGTGCATGTGCGTGCGTGCCCAAGATCCTGAAAGGAGAATGGAGGAGAAGGGATTGCGGTGTTGCCATCCCCTCTGGGAGGTGATTTCTCGCTTTCTGTCTCTCTGTCCCTCTCTGTCTGTCTGGCGAGTGCACGCGCCCTATAGCAAAAACCTCTCCAAAAAAAAGAATCTATGGCCCTTGACTTTTTAAGATATAAATATTTTTCAAAATTGGCTAAAATGGCCTGAAACCACACAGGCTAAATGAAGCCCTCATTTTGCTGTTGATTAAAAGTGGTTAAAATTATAAAATAGTAATGGGCTTACAAATGATTAAATATATCTTGTCTGTTCAGCAAACCATGAGCTAATTCCTGTAACAGCCAATTAAGTAGTATTTTTAATTAGGGGCTCTACTAGTATTTCCTATTCTCATAAGTCTTCTATTTGTTGGGTCAGCTGTTCTTATTAAGGTACCTATTTTTTATAAATTATTCTAGTCTACTATTCTATTAAATCAATATTTAAAATTGCATATATCCTACAGTATCTATTTCCTCTTTTTTGAAATATCAAAACACGGAGATTTCTATGCAGCCTCCCCATTGTTTCTTCAAATGTGACATTATTGACACTTCATTTGAACCTTGTTAGCAAATGTCCCCAGGTACATGATGGATGAATAGAAGATGCTGAGTCAAGAAGCTGCTAATGACCAAGCTGCCAAAATTGTCAGAACTTGTTGACAGTTGGTATGGGATGTAATAAGGGTGGAAGATGTGAAGGTGAATGGGATTATGCATAAGCTTTCTTTTTTTTTAATTTATTTTGTTTAGCTTTGCGCAGTGGCAGTATCATAGCCAATGAGGTTTATCCGAGGCGTGATTATTACTCATTGAAAACTTTTCCCCAAATTATTTTTTAGAGAGATTTTTGCTACAATGCACATGCTCTCATCAGAGAGGTAGAGAGACAGAAAGTGAGAAATCATGCCCCTACAGGTGGGGATGGCCACAGCGCAATCCCTTCTCCATTCTCCTCCTTGGGCATGCATGTACACATGCCCGATGTGAGTCCCAAGCCTCCAGGTCTGGGACTCGAACCATGGTCAGCCATGTGGAGGTCCAATGACATAACCATTACACCATCTGCTGGTCCCTGCATAAGCTTTCTAAGTTATTTGTGAACAAACTTAATCATCTTAATTTCCTTGAACCTTTATGAGTTAAAAGTAATCCTGAAATGAAAACCAGTGGCTGTAAGCAGGCACCAGCCTTTTGTCAGTGTTAATCATCGACTTTTCCATTTGGAATTTCAGGTTAAGTTTTATAAAAGAGTATATATTAAATCGGGATAAAAGTAGACACAGGTCCTGTGGCTTGCTGGTAAGTGTTTTATGACCATCTCTCTAAAATTATTTTCTCCTTGAGAAGCCCTGATTTCTAGCATATTCTGACTTCTCAGTCAGTAGTCCCACCATGACTGGTTTTAAGCCACCACCATGACATTATTGAGCAGGGAGCTGGGAAGACGTGTGCAACACCAGCTCTAGGGAACCAGTGCAGCTGAAAATGCGAGTCATTGCATGCTGCTGCAGATCACATTTGATAATATTATCTTAGGAGCTGATGAGATACACTTTTAAAGTGTGTTTTCCTTTCTTTGTTTTAAAAGTTTACTTATTTTTCCCATGTGTGAGAGACAGAGGTAGTGAGTGAGAAAGACAGAGATACAACATCCTCAATGGGGTTTTGATGTTGCTAGCCACCCTCAGCTTCAGTCAGCTTTGGGTCACAGACATATGCACATGGGCGCACATGTGCCTGGTGTACTCAGGGAGCTCTCCAGATCCAAACCCACAAACTTCCCATGTGAGTCCGCCTCACAGAATATCACATTTTACTGCTGTGCCATGTCTGTGTCCTAAAGGATGACTTTACGTTGAAATGAGAATTTTCCTAATATGTGGTGTCACATTCAAATATGTTAGTCATGATACGAGATGGATGGCAGGCTGCTAGGGGCTCTGGAGAAAGATGACCGAGGTGAGGATTCAGCCTTATTGCCTACTCGTGACGTGACACCAGGTGAATGGCTCAACCTCCTTTAGACACTAGAAACGGCACTTTCCTGACCCGCAGGCTTAGGGCTGTGCACAGGCAGGTGATGATAGTAACAGGAGAAGTAGGGGACGATTTCAAGTGCACAAAATTCATCTTGGAAATGTTGACAGCACTCAACTCTTCTGTCTCCAAATTTTTCATCCTCTGATTTAGGGTCCTTTCCTAAAACATTCCCAAACCTTTCTTCAAATCATTTACTTTTCTCCAGCTCTGGGCCTTTCTCCAACAAAAGAAAGTTAAAAAAAAAAAAAAGAGTTCAAATTAGAGACAGCTTAGTGACACAGAAGTAATGCATTGCTTGGTTAACCAAAGGTGGATCCATATGGAAGACTGCAAGTGGGAGATCATGGGTTTGGTTCCCTGTGGGCATGCATGTCCATGATCCTGGCTGGCTGGGAAACCATGGGGAGGTGGGATTGCAGTGTGAGACACTATCAAAGATGCTGGTCTTTCTCTGTCTTTCCTCTCTCATCCTTATAAAAGAAATAAATTTTAAGGGACCAGCAGTTGGCATAATGGCTATGTTGTTGGACTCCCATGTAGTTGACCATGGCTCAAGTCCTGGACCCAGTGGCTTAAACTCATGCCAGGCGCATGTGCATGCATGCCCAAGATCCCAAGAGGAGAATGGAGGGGAAGGGATTGCGGTGTGGCCATTTCCCCTGGAGCGTGATTTCTCGCTTTCTGTCTCTCTGTCTCTCTCTGTCTTTCTGGCGAGCACATGAGCAAAAACCTCTCCCTCCACCCCACCCCCCAAAAAAGAAAGAAATTTTAAAATAAACTTTAAAAATGCTCTAAAGTCCAAATTTTTAATTTCATAAATGCAGGCCATCTATTAGCATGGTGATTAAGGCATCTGGATTGCACATGGCCAGCTGCATGGTTCCAGTCCTGGACTCAGAGACTTGAGAACATGTTGGCACATGTGCATGCATGTCCGAGATTACAAAAGGATGGAGAAATGGAGGAGAAGGGACTGCCTCATGCATACCCCTTAGCACTGGCGCTTGCTTACTTTCTCTCTGTCCCTCCCTCTCTCTCTCACACATGCCTTCTGGCAAATTAAAAAGAAACCTCTCTGAACTTAAGAATGCAAAACAAGTATTTTTTTAAAGTTTCATAAATGCATTAAGAGGAAGTTTTCACTCTATTTCTACTGCTGTAATGCTACACTTACATTTTAGTTATAACAGCAATGATGTGCATTTGCGATTTTTCACTTGCCTCCCCTGGTTTGTTGCATTGCCACAAACTACTCATTGATTGTTGTATTGAAACATGAAGCCCCTTTATGTAGGCATGAATCTCTTCAAGAAAAACCAATATAGGGGACCAGCAGTTAGCATAATGGCTATGTCGCTGGACTCCCACGTAGTCGACCGCGATTCGAGTCCCGGACCCGGTGGCTTAAACCTCACACCGGGCGCGTGTGCGTGCGTGCCCAAGATCCCGAGAGGAGAATGGAGGAGAAGGGATTGCGGCGTGACCATCCCCCCTGGGGGGTGTTTTCTCGCTTTCAGTCTCTATGTCTCTCTCTGTCTGTCTGTCTGTCTGGCGAGCGCATGCACCCTATAGCAAAAACCTCTCAAAAAAAAAAAAAAACCAATACAGAAAATTTAAAGAAATTTGGGAGTGGTTATTTTCCTTACAAACTGTATTCATTCTAGTGAAACTGGTTTTCCAACTATCTAGAGAGAGAAAGAAAGAAAGAACCTCCCAACAGGGCCTGGTCATGCTGCAACCTTTTTTCCCTCCAGTTCTCTATCCCTTCAAAGTCCTAGACACACATGTGGGTCGCTGGTGTGATATTTTTTCAAGTTGGCAGGACTGGGACTCAAATCCTGGTCAGCCATATGGGATTCATCTGCTCTTCCCAGCACCCAACAGCTGTGCTATGGGGCTGTCCTTTTAATCCTTCACTCCAATTAGATTGTAGTCCCTAACCTTATCAGTTCACTGTTCTCCATCCTTCCTCAACCTTCTCAGGACTGGGTCTCAGATGCCACAGCACAGCACAAGGTAACATATAGTCTATGCAGGCGTCCACTGACATGCTTCTTCGTGTCTATGTGGCCCTTTCAGGGTCCCCAGAAGCGAAGTCATGCTAGACCGCAGTGAGGATGCAGAAATATTTCTACAGCTGCTGTAGGAGGCACAGAAATTTCTATAAAAGTTGCTATGGTCCAACTACCTGAAACCCATGTGCTCATTCCCTGTCTGGGTCTTTCTGCTGACAGCCGGACCAGAAACAAAAAAGATTTTTTTCCTTTCCTTTCTTCTTTTTCCTTTCTCTGGGCTGGCTTTCTGTTCTATGACACTCTCTTCCCTCCTTCTCACTTACCCAACACACACACATACTCACACACTCACCGATGAAAATAGGATGATCTTGAAAATATTTTGAAGGTAGAAAATTCAGCTAAGATCACAAAACTATTAACCCAGAATGTCTAGATCCTGTATGTCACGCATGCCTATGGTAAAAGTTTCACAAAGCAAAGTGCTCCTACGACTTCATAAAGTCGGTTGCGTCACCACCTGAGACATAGAAAGCAATGTGTGACAAATAAACATTTCTGTAACTCTCCTTCGCTGCCCCTTGACTTTAAAAATAATACTCATAAAAATTTCATCATGAAGAACTACAAACAATCCTAAAGAACTAGAATAAAGTACATCTCAAAAGAGCCAGAGATCAAAACAAAATGAAAAACACCCTCCTCCTGAAAAATGAATCGGCAACAACAACAACAAAAAAGTTCAAAAATGTAAATATTAAAAACAGAACTGAAACCCAGAAGGCCCACTATTTCGACATGGTTCTCCCTGCGAGTGGAGTGAGCAGTGCCACCTCCTCCCCTGGGCTGCCACCAGTCTTTTTTTTTTTTTTTTTTTTTCGTGTAGCTGCAGGCCTATGTAAGGTCTTTATGAGATTCTAAATATATTCAAAACTCAGAAGCAAAACCTTTCTAAAAATGGCTCCCACCCCAGAAAAAAGGTACAGATTTTTTTTTTTTTTAAACTCTCCAGCCGAAGAGCTCTAACAGACTCTGATCACAGCCGGTGCCTGAGATGGGGAGAGCAGGGATAGACTCTAAGACAGGGGCAGCCCTCAGGGTCTTGCGAGCTCCGTGTGTAAAATCAGAATCTGATCTACTTTCTCTAGAACACTGAGGCCTCCGGCCTTGCCTCTTAGCTCGCCCTGAAGCTTGTCCATCTACTCCAATTCAGCAAAATGCAACTCACTGTACGTTCTGTACAGAGCCGCATTCAGTGAGCTGAGAACACGTGAAGAATTACTAACGCTGTACCAGGAGCCTGTTAGGAACCCTGAGGTCTGAAAGAGGGAGTGCCATTCCGTGAGAGGGCCAGCAGGGCGGTGGCAGACCCCAGCTCTGGGGACCCACAGGTGCTAGGCTTCACACTGGAATTTTAGCTTTTTATCTCGTGAGGTGGAAAACCAGGCATGAGAGATACATATCCATTTTGTAATCATGAAGAAACTCTCCATGGTTTTTAAGGTCTGCTCCTTAAAATTCTGACTTCTGGCTACATGGACGGTGAAATAAAATGGCTTTTCTAAAATGACCTGGAATTTCCTCCTCGGGTGCCCTGCGTGAGAGCACGGACTGTGGCTAATGTGTCTTTTGGGTGGATCCCTGGGTTTCTGAGAGAGTCCTTTGGGGGTGGGCTTGGTCCTGCTGGGGTGAGTCCACGTCGTTGGGGGGAAGGGTCATCGTGACAGGGCGATCCATGCACAAAACCTCCTGCCAGGCCCCAGATGTGTTTACCAACATGAAGTCTGGGGTGGGGTGGTGGGAGGTGGGGCACTGTTTACAGAAAAGTCTCCTGTGGCTCTCTTTCAACTAGTTCCTGTGTGACTCCCCTGCCCCATCAAATCTTCCCTATTCCCACTCCCTTTGGTAGGCAAGTACTTGAGGGAAGACAGAGGACTTCTGACTCTCTAGCCAAATTCCAAATTCCAGTACAAGGTCTGAGAGAGGCAGCCAGGATAACTCACCTCTCGTATTTTTCCCTGAAAGGGCCTTTCCCCAACCCCAAGTGAAGGAGCCCCCGTTATTCCCAAGCTATGGCGTCTCTTACCAAGTCCCTAAGTCCTATGCACTTAGAACCCTGGTATCTTTGCACCCAGGGGAGGACAGTCCCCACATAACATTTAAACTGAAATTTCATCTAGCGCTCCAGATATGCCACACACTGTGTGTAAGTTCTCATGAGTTAGTGCCTTTATTTCCTACAACACCCCTACTAGATGATTAGGAGAGTGAATTACCCTATTTCAATTTCAAAGAGGAAAAAAAAATTTCCCAGAAAGGTTATGTAACTTCCTCCAAGTCACACAGCTGAGGAGTGGTTGTCCAGGATTTGGGCCAGGTGTGTGGTCCCAGACCCCTTCTCTCTCTCTCTCTCTCTCTCTCTCTCTCTCTCACACACACACATACACACACACACACACACACACACACACACACACACACCCTGTTGCTAACTCCTTCTTTTAAGAAATGAGGAAGGAGGAGGGGAGTTTCTGAAATCCGTGATTGCTCAGGGCCATTTGCTAACACTCTTCTTTTGTCATTTGGTTTAAGTCGCAGTTACTGGTGCACTCGGAGTCCTGGGGTATAGAAGAGACATTGTAATTTATTTGCCTATAAATGAATATAAGATGTTGTCAATTTTTTTTCTTATATTTTGCAGAAATGAAAAGTTTAGTTCAAATAGAATACATCTTTAAGAGGCCAGCAGGTGGCCTGGAGGTTAAGGCACTGGATCCCACGTGGCCAGCTGTGCAGCTTGAGTCCCGTACTGGTGACTTGCAAATCACATGGGTACATGTACATGTATGCCCAAAATCCTGAGAGGAAATGGAGGAGAAGGGATTGGGGTGATTTTTCACTCTCCCTCTCTGACTTTCTCTGGAGAATACATGTTCATACCAAAAAAAAAAGGAAAATAGAATTGTAGGCTTCTAATCATAGTCTAAACAACAAATATTCATTAACATTAAATTATTTCTTTAGAGCCATCACTATCTCACTACCCTTTTTATTATTTTTGAGTCTCATGTTTAAATCAAGGAATTATAAGCATACAGTGAAATGCACAGATATTCATTGTAGCTTTGGTGCATTGTAACAAGTTATACCTATCTACCATGACTATTTTTTAACATAAAACAGATTTTGAAATCCATTTAATTCAAGACGCTTTGCTAATTAATTTTTTCAAACATTTAGTAAGTCCCTACTATGTGTTAGGCACTCTTCAAGGGGATAGCGCAGTGATAAAATACAGTCACTGCTGTCAAGCACTGGCACTGTACCTGGGTTCTAGACAATAAAGAAATAAGCAAGTTCAAGATATCTCAGGAGTAAACACAAAGAATAAAAATGAAGGGAGTCAAGTGTGACGGAGTCGGAGGAGACTGTGCTGTTTTGGGTAGAATACTCAGAAAAGCCTCACTGATGAGATCTTAGAGCAAATGTCTGGTGGCCGTGAGGAATGCAGGTATCTCGCAGGTCAGAAGTTGAAGCAGAGGAAACACCAATGCAAAGGCTCTGCATTTCACACGTGATGTGCACAAGACCCAACAAGAAAGTCTTAGTGGGGCCAACCAGGAGCCTTGTGGTTCAGGGACCTGGAGTCCACCTGGCTGACTATGGTTCAAACTGCCGTCCCAGTGGCTTGGCAAACACACTAGGCACATGTCTGTGGATGCCCCAAACCCCTGAAAGATGGAGAAATGGAGAAAAGATTGCAGCATAACCATGCCCCATTGGGGTGCTTCTGCTCCCCCCAATTCTATCTCTCTTGGGTAATCACATATACTCTCTGGTATTTAAAAAAGAAAGAAAAACTCTGCCTTACAGAGGGCCAAGTGCAGCTGATGGCTAGATCTTATGCAGCCTGTAGGCCAGAGTGGGGTTTACAATTTTATTCTATGTGATACAAGAAGACTTTGGGCGGTATTTAAGAGCTATGTGACATCATCTGACTTCTTATAAGGATCACTCTGAACACTGAATTACCTGGAGGGAGGTATGGGAAAAGGGAAGGAGGAAGCTTCTCATTGGAGTTGCAGAAGGTTATTACCATTAAATTCACTCTACAAGAGATGATGGTTGTTGAGAACTGAATGGCAGCAGGTGATAAAAAGTCGTTGGAGGGACCAGCAGTTAGCGTAATGGCTATGTCGCTGGATTCCCATGTAGTTGACCACCGTTTGAGTCCCACACCCAGTGGCTTAAACTGATGCCAGGTGCGTGCGCGTGTGTGCCCAAGATCCCAAGAGGAGAATGGAAGAGAAGGGATTGCGGCATGGCCATCCCCCTGGGGGTGATTTCTTGCTTTCTGTCTCTCTGTCTCTCTCTGTCTTTCTGGCGAGCGCACGCGCCGTATAACAAAAACAAAACAAAACAAAACAAACAAACAAAAACAAACCAACCTCTCCAAAAAAAGAAAAAAAAAAGTCTTTGGATTCTGAGCAGATTCTTAAGGCAAAGTCAGCATGATTTGCTAATAGATGAAACGTGATGTAAGAAGAGAGTCTATAGAACCAGCAGGTGGTATGGTGGGTAAGGTGCTAGACTCTCACGTAGTTGACCGCAGTTTGAATCCCAGACCTGGCAGCTTGAAACTCATGCAGGCCACATGTACATGCATGCCCAAAATTCTAAGAAAAGAATGGAGGAGAAAGGATTTTAGCATGGCCGTCCCCACTGGAGGAGGGGGTGGGGGAGGTGATTTCTCACTTTCTGCCTGTCTATCTCTCTGAGTGCATGCACCCTATATCAAAACTCTCTCAAAAAAAAAAAAAAAAAAAAAGAAGAGCACCTCTGAGGTCCCCCCACAGCTTTTAGTTGTGCTCATAGTCAGTCCAATTAAAAGTGGTTTAAGCAATTAGGATATTCATTACCTTAAATAAAGTAGTACAGTCTATTCTTTCCATCTTTCTACTCAACTGTCCTCTTGTCCACTCATGACCCGAGATAGATAATTGGGGCTAGGCACTCTCTCCTCACCACCAGCATTCAGAGGCAGAAAAAGACTTGCATATCCTCATTAATTTCTGTGAGGGAAGGAGCCTTTCCTAGACGCCCACTTCATCCTCTTACATTTCTTTTGCCAGAATTGTGCTACATTTTAACCCTTCAGCCAATCTTTGGCAACACAGAGCCTCCACGACAACTGACCTCATCAATAAGTATTGAGGGCTGGCCTGACCGATAGTGGTTAAGGGAATCGGATCCTGCATGGTTGACTGCCAGCCCCAGCAGCTTGGAAAGCACACTGGATGCATGTGCATGCGTGCCCCAAACCCTGACAGGATGGAGAAATGGAGGAGAAGGGATTACAGCCTGACTACAGCCCATAGGGGGTGCTTTCTCCCTTTTCCTGTCACCTTCTAGCAAGCGAATGCACCTTCTGACAATTAAAAAAAAAAGTTATGATTCTTCTTCCAGATCACATGGAAATGATGTCACCAGAAAAACAAGATCGACATGAAAGAAGGGAAAAAATCATTGTTTGGAAAGCCAGTAGTAGCTAATATAGAATAATAGCAATTCCAATCAATATAGTACTTAACTCTGTTGCCCGTCCGTCATATGCATAAAGGAAAGGACAAGACATGGCAAATCAGCAAGTCAGTTTGCACCAAGGAATTGAGGACTGAGAAATCATTGAGGTTTTCTGGGTCTTCATTTCCTCATCTGTAAAATATAGGGAGTAGGTCGAATAGCATCAAGACATGGTTTTACGTATCTAGCCTGCCACACTTTACTAGAAAACTGATGAACAGGCTGGTCTACAATTGCAGTAGGAATTTAGAGAATAGAAAAATAGAGTGAGTTGTTACGGTGCAGGGGAGAGAGGCAGATTCACGGGGTGATTACTGGAGGATTGGGAGAAAGGGCAGGTGTGAAACCGGCCACAAGTAATCAACACATGAAGTCAGGTGCTTGGGGAAGACCAAGAATACTGAGCTGGAGAGGAGAGTGTATTGGATAATGGTATCAAATTACATGGGGATGAGGTTATATTTCTTGGAGGTTTTTTGAAAAACTGACAGACTTGGTTCAAAATAGAGAAGGAGGTGACATGTTATTTTTAAGAAGATGAATGTAGCAGGGAGCGCTAGATCGATCAGATGGGTTATAGAAGCAAAACCAGAGACAGAAAAGCAACAGTGAGAATGATGCTGAATCCAAGTGTGATATGATGAATTGATGGTATTTAGAAGGAAAGAGGCTAGGATACATGAAGTGTGATCCTCAGAAGAAGTTAGGATGGCGTGTAGTACAAAAAAAATCCAAGCTGAGACGGGAGTCAAATGGACCTGGATTAGAATCCTTATGAGCTTCTTCCTAGATACATGACCTTTGCCAAATAATTTGTATTCTGCGCTCTGGTTTTCTTGTCTGTTAGACTGTATTATAATACTGGTATATTCTAGTGTGTAGTTATTGTAAGTAGTAAGTGAGAGAACAATGACTTGGCAGCACTTACTTAGTACATGTTTGGGAGATACGTATACGTAATACATATCACTTTCATTAGTTAAATTACTGTTATAAATGAGCTGCAAAATTCTGGACAAATCATTGTATCGATTTGTGAGCTATTAGGGGAAGGTCACTTGTAAGCCAATACAAGTTTTTTCTTTTCTGTTTTTTGTTAGATTGAGTTTCCTTATTTTCTTTTCCCCCTCCCATGACTTAAAAAATTGTAGATACTAATCCAGCGGGTAGAGAGGGATTAAGGTACTGGACTCCCACACGGGACACCATGGAATGAAACCCAGACCTGGAGGTCCAAAAATCACGCTGGGGGTGGTGTGTGTACACGCCCCAAATCCCAATGGGAGAATGGAGGAGAAGGGATTACAACATGGTTGTCCCCTCCTAGAGGGTATTTTGCACTTTCCCTTTTTCTCTATCTCTCTGTCTCTCCTGTATCTCTCTGGTGAGCACACATACCTTATAGCAAAAAGAAACAAAAAAAATTATAAATAATAAAAAATTGTAAGAAATAATTCAGGAGTTTTGAAAATAAAGGTATAAAATAGATATATAAGTGTAAAATAGATATCATAAGTTGTGGAAATATGTAATTATATTTACCATTTATTGTTATTTCATCCTTGATTAGAATTAAGCTGACAGCAGAGGTCACAAGTCTTAAATGGCAATTTAGTAAAGAGCCTTGATGATTAACATTCATGCTAAGAAAATGAATATAAAGTGCTGAGCTGGTTGTTACCTCCTGTGATCTGAAGAAATGGAAAAACCAAAAATATTTTAAAACTTTTAAGAATACTAAGGAAATAGGGACCAGATGATGGCGTAATGGCTACGTTGCTGGCCTCCCATGTAGTTGACCGTGGTTCAAGTCCTGGATCCAGTGACTTAAAACTCACGCCAGGCACGTGTACATGTGTTTCCAAAATCCCAAAAGGAAAATGGAAGAGAAGGGATTGCAGTGTGGCCGTGCCCCTGAGGGGTGATTTTTTTTTTTCTTTCTGTCTCTCTGGCAAGTGCACATACCCTACAGCAAAAATCTCTCTAAAAAAGAAAGAAAAGAATACAAAGAAAATAAACAAGTCAAGGTAAAGATCCCTTTTTGGCAAGTTTATACTTATTGTATATCCTGCCAACATAAAATTGAGTTTCCGCTTAAGTCTATTTACAACAGAGGGCAAAGAGCTTTTTGACAATGTTAAACAGTTTATTTTAATCATCCCAAAGATGGTTGACCTGTGACCTTGAGACCATGAGACCTAGTGTAGTTTGCCATAGGCACAAATGTCTTAGGATGTTTGTCATAAAAGACCATGCTTGTTCACCTACTACTAAAAATTCTGGTTTAGGAATACATTTTAGTAAATAATCTTATCATAAGTAATCTACTCCTAGTATCCCCTTGTTACTGTTAGGATGAATTCAACCACTTTATAGCCCATACAGATTTTCTAAGGATTGAGAAGATTGAGGTAGTGCTCTTTTCTTCCCCCACCCCCCAAACAAGTAAAAGACAAATCTAAAAAAAAAAACCCCTTATTTTTACAAGTGAATGATGCAGGTTAACTTTCAAATGTTGTATTAACAATGTAAAGTTTACTAATAGATAATATATACACAAGGCTTTGTTCCTTTAGTTTTATGGAATGCTGCACCAAAGCTTGTCTTAGGCCCCATAATTTAGCTAGCTTATGTGCTTAGCCTTTTGCATGGGCCTCAGTAGGGTAGATATCGAAGAATCAAGTCATTTGTTCTTCCTCAGAGAGCTTTTTAGAATTAGAGTACATAAAGCAAAAGCTAAAATATTAGGTTGTTGGGAAAAATTCTGATGTATTTGTCTGTTTTTCTAGGCAAACATGTGTCATGACTTTCCAGTTCACCTAATACAATGGAAACGCAAAGGCAATTTTACTCTCTTGAAAACCAATTTTGTTGTTCTAACGCTCCATTTCTAGATCCAATGTATAATGACAAGGTTTACTCAAGTGAATGTTTGAAGAATAAAAAACATAGTGGGGTTAACAATCTGAAGTCTGTAGAGACCTTGTAGGGTTACTTGAACTATCACCATTGAGCTGCTCACCCCTTCCCACAGTAAAGTCCTGGAAGCTCAAATGTGCTAAAGGAGGTTCCTTCCTGAAAGCAGGAAGGGTCTAGAGGAGAGCATGGGCCAGAGGCTGGCCCCGGCCATGCTAACTCTTCATTATTATTGTTGTTGAATTCTTTAAGTTGAAGTGTATATGTCCTAGATATACAGCATGATGCTCGTACGCTTCTACAGAGCAAACTGATGATTTTGGTGAAGTGAGTGAACATAACTATCTTTTCACATCATTCACATACTGTTGTTTGCCTTCTTGGTTTTTGGTGGTGAGACTACTTAAGATATCCTCTCAGGGGAACCAGCAGTTAGCGTAATGGCTATGTCGCTGGACTCCCACGTAGTCGACCGCGGTTCGTGTCCCGGACCCAGTGGCTTAAAACTCACGCCGGGCGCGTGTGCGTGCGTGCCCAAGATCCCGAGAGGCGAATGGAGGAGAAGGGATTGCGGCGTGACCATCCCCCTTGGGGGGTGATTTCTCGCTTTCTGTCTCTATGTCTCTCTCTGTCTGTCTGGCGAGTGCACGCGCCCTACAGTGAAAATCTCTCCAAAAAAAAAAAGAAAGAAAAATATCCTCTCAGCAAATTTCAAGTGTATAATAATTAATAATTAATTAGGGTTCCATGCTGTCTATTAGATCTCTAGAACTTATTCATACTGCATAACTGAAACATTTTTTATAGTTATTTAATTTTATTTATTCATTTATTTTAATTTTACCAAAGAGAAAGAGAGAAAGTGAGAAAGCAAGCCACCAGATCTGGACTTGAGCTATGCTTGGCCATGTGGGGGTCTAGCATCTCAACCGTCATGCCACCTAATAGCCCTGAAACTTTTTTTTAACATAAGAAGTGAAAAATTTGTAAGAATATTTATTAGTTGGAGTTTCTGAGCAACTTCATAGTATAAGGGTGTGTGTGTACATGCATACGTACACCTCTGTTTGGTTTTTAATTTATTATTTTTTATATGTTCAATTGCTACACATCATTTAGCTTGTAAAGAGAATTTATCCAAAATAAGATACATCACAGACCCATCTAGTTGAGAATACTATACACGTTATCATAAACAGATAATAAACCATTTCTGTTTCCCACAAATGTCTTACCCTCAGTTTTCTCCCTAATTTCCTAACTGAAACTTTGTACCCTTTAACCAATATCTCCCCATTTTCCTAAATTTTATATTTCAGATGTGCAGTGAACAATTTTTCAGTATTTAGGGTGTCCCATGCAGAACTGGCCTGAGAGCCTATGGTTAAGAGAGCCAGATCCCAATAACCAATCATGGTCCAAACTTTAGTGGCTTGAAAAATATTCCAGGCATGCATGCCTGTGTGCTTAAAATCTTGACAGGATGAGAAATGGAGAAGGAATTGTGGTATAACCCTACACATTGTGGGGGATGATCGATCGATCTCTTTCTCTCTCTCTCTCTCTCTCTCTCTAGTGAGCACATGTACCCTCTGGTAATTAAAAATAAAATACATCCTATGCAATATTTAGGACATACTAATATTTTTTAAAGTATTATAAGGAACTTCAATTTAACTGGGCCTCCTGTATTTTATTTGGTAGTCCGGAGACTGATGCCAGGTCTTGTTTTGCTTTTAAAGTTTATTTTTGAGAAACAGAGAGGCAGGCACCTGTAAAGGTCTTCAAGCCACAATTCACCCCCGTCTCAGCCAGTCTGGCTCACAGGCACATTGTGCACGTGTGGGTGTACAAGAACATCTCGGGATGCAGCAAAGGACGTTCCAATGTGGGTCCGATTATATTACTGCTGTGTCACCCTCTAGCCTCACATCCCAGGTTTTAAATTTGGGACTTTGCCTCTGAAGCCATGCCGAGACACCAGAATGAAGACATTTCAATGTGTGGTTTTCCTGTCTTGTGCAAATTTCAGCTATAAGTTTACATGATAAATTTGAGATATCGGGGTTTTAGGACTCTCACATGCAAGTTCCTAAATACGAACATGGGTATAATTAGATTTTATGTGATTCTTATCCATTAACCAATAAATAGACAAATCTGTGTTTGGCTGTAGCAAGTAGACAAATGGGTGATTTCTAGAGGCATTCGTTAATAGAAAAGAATTGCAGGAAAGGCATTTTCAGTATGTACGTCCATAACAGGGCCCCAAAGAGCAGTAAGTGCTCCTGTTCACAGCACCTATTGAATATGAAATTAGGACATGTGTCCCCAGGTGGCAAAAAGTATTTGTGTCCTAACAATGAGTTTCCCAGGGCTCGTATTTAGACATTTCAATAATCACTAATTTGGGAAAATAGAGTCTTTCTTTGTACATAAACTAGTTCTGCAAATATACACCAAGAGGTTTAAGAGAAAAACCAAGAGTTTTACTACCTTAACACCTGAGTTCAAACCCAGGTTTTCTACTTAGCTGTCTAATTTTTCTTTTTCTTTTTCTTCTTTTTTTTTTTTTTTTAGTTGTTGGTATAGGGTGAAAGTACTTGCCAGAGATAGTCAGAGAGACAGAGAGAGAGGGAAAGCAAGAAATCACTCCCCTCATCCTCTCCCCCTCCCCCCACTCCAGGGATGGCAGTGCCACAATCCCTTGTCTTCCATTCTCTGAGATTTTGGGCATGCAGGCATATACACGCCTGGCTTATTTTCCAAGCTGCTGTGCCTGGGACTCGAACTGCACAGGCAGCCATGTTGGATTCCAGCTGCCTTAACCACCATGCCACCTGGCTAGCCCAGTAACAGTAAAATTCTTTTTCATACATATATTTTATTTTGAAATCTTTTAAACCCACAGAGAAGTTAGAAGAACTCATACTTTTCATTTAGATTTGCTAAGTATTACTATTTTGCTTCTGCCCCCCTCTCCCATGTTACTTTTACTAAGTCATTTATAGGCCACTGATGTATCATCTCTAGGTACTTCAGTATGTGTCTCCCAAGAACACTGTAGAAACCAGTCACAACACTTTAATCGCACCTAAGAAAATCAAGTCAAGTATCTGAGCTGTGTAATGAAAGATGCAACATTCAACGCTCTCATACTCAGCTTACCCTCAAATTTCCCTAATTATCCCCAAAAGAAAAAAGAGTCCATTATAGATCCTCGCCCCAGTCCCATCAGTATCAATTAAGGCTCAGGCATTAACTGTGGCTTTTCTATGTGTGTGTGCATCTCAAGCTCCCTTAATCCACAACAGTTGTCCATCTCTCTGGGTTTTTCCCACCACACTGACTTCTTTGAGGAATTCAGACCAGTTGTCCTGGGAGATGGGACCGCATCCTGGATCCTTCCAGTTCTTGATGGAAAATGCCCAGCATGTGCGCTGCTATGGTGATGCCTGGTATATTCCAGCACATCCCACCAGAGGGCACAGAGGCTGTAATGTCCGGCTGTCGCACTGTGGACATTCATTATAAAGGCTCATGTGCCCTCCTGTAATGAGTAATTTGTGGGCTGATCATTTGAGGTCATGTAAACATTCTGTGCCTTAATAAATCTGTACCCCATGACTCAACCACTCATGAATAACTCATGTCTGAATCAAATAAAGGTTTTTTTTTTTTTTTTTTTTAGAGAGATTTTTTTGTGGGGCATGTATGCTTGCCAGAGAGGGGCATGTATGCTTGCCAGAGACAGGAAGCAAGAAATAACCCCTCAAGGGGGATGGCCATGCCACAATCCCTTCTCTTCCATCCTCCTCTTGGCATTTTGGGTACTAATGCACACATGCCTGGCATGCGTTTGTAGCCACTGGGTCCAGGACTTGAACCGTGGTTGACCATGTGGGAGTTCAGTGACATAACCATTATGCCAATTGCCGGTCCTAAAGATTTCCTAATCTTATCATTCCTTCTGCCCTTACCAGCTGTCATTCCACGGTAAAAAAACTCTCCCTTTCTTTCTCCCTCACCTCTTCTCATGTCACCATAAATTCATAATCTATTTTTTAATTCAGTATGTTATAATCTATTACCATCATTTTTCTTTTTGGTGCTGAATTGTCTCAAATGGACCAGCGGGTGGCATTTCATGCTGGCCCCAGAGTCCAGTTGACATGAACCCATTAATCTTTGAGACTTTGTAGCTCTCTGGTACAAGATGTTCCAAACTCACCTTGTGCATGTACTTCCTTCACCTCGGACCTGGAATCTTCCACTTCTCCAAAGTGCTCTGGTTCCTTTGGATGGGAAGTAATTTTTAGGAATCAAGATCTGCATTTGAGATTTAATTTCTACTGGGATGTTTTCTTCTAGTCCTTTACATTTTGAAGATACATGAGTTGTGAGTTAATACAAATACATACAACTGAAATCCAGTGCTGTAAGATTCTTTCTCATCATCATTGTTCCTCATTATCTCTCAGTGAAAATAACTGAAATTTCTGACTTCAAAATCTTTACTTGTTAGTTTTAGCCTAACACCCAAAATAGTCTCGGACTGATACCACCAAAACTACCACCCATGACACACTTAGTAAGTAAAATTATAAAATTACCCATAGTATCTTCATATATCCTAAAAACATATATAGTCCAGAGAATACGCACATGTGCTCATTTTTTCTGGGTAGTTATTAATCTCATATACTGCTAAAATTGTTTCTGTTTGTATTCCACTTTGGTGTTAGATTTTTTTAGACTTTTTTTTTTTTTGAGAGGTTTTTACTATAGGGCATGTGCGCTCTCCAGAAAGAGAAACAGAGAGACAGAAAGTGAGAGATCACCTCCTGTGGGGGATGGCCATGCCACAATCCCTTCTCCTCCATTCTCCTCGCGGGATCTTGGACACGCACGCACACGCACACGCACCCGGCATGAGTTTAACCCACCGGGTCTGGGACTCAACAGTGGTCGACTACATGGGAGTCCAGTGACAGCCATTGTGCCAACTGCTGGTCCCCAGACTTTATTTTTTGCCTACCTATTACACATGACATTCATGTTTCACAAGTCAAAACCACGTGAAAGGGTGTACTTAGTAAAGACTTGCTCAAATGGCCTCTGCCTGTTGTCACTACATGCAGGTAGACAAACAGATATTCATGTATGTCATTAGTTCACCTACTTTCTCGTAGGAAAAGGAATATATGACATGCATTTTTGTGTTCGCTCGCTTTTTTCTCTTAACAATGTATCAATATGAATTCACAGAGATCTTTCTTATGGTTTTTATGGCTGTAGATTGCTCTGTTGTCTATCCAATTAGTCTTTCATGGGTGAGCACTTTACCTTGTCACGATATTTTCTACTACAAATAATGCTACAACGAATACATGTATACACACATCATTTTGAATTGTGGAGTTATATATTGGGTCAATGGAAAAGTCATGACATATTTTTACATAGAAAACCATGTCACAATTTTTCCAACAACCCAATGTTATTGATATTGCTAGAAGTGAAGTTTCTGAATCATACAGCCAATGTGCTCCATGACATGTTTTCATCAAGGACAGACCAGGAACGCAATGGTCACATGAGATTATGAAGGGGTCAGAAATGCCTATCCCCTGGTAATCACAGCTGTCATAGCCTCATAGCCCAATGGATTGCTCACATGTTTGTGGTGATAACAAACCTACTTTGTAGTTATAAAGTGTCGCACCTATGTATGTACAGTACATAATGTTTAATAATGACAATAAATGAATTTCTAATTCATGTATTTACTATGCTATACTTTTTTTGAGAGAAAAAAATTTTTGCCAAAGGAAGTAAGAGATAGAGAGAAAGTGAGAAATTGCTCCCTGGGGGTATGGCCATGCCACAATCCCTCTGCTCCATTCTCCTTTTGGGATTTTGGGCACACATGCACATATGCCCAGAGTGAGTTTAAGCCACTGGGTCCAGGACTTGAATAGTATAGTCCTAGTACCAACTATACTACATTTTTAATAATTATTTTACAGTGTACTTCTACTTACACATGAAAAAAGTTCACTAGAAAACTGTGCAGTATACAGGCAGTGGTCTCATGTGGTGTTTACAGCATCTTTTGATTTTATCATTTTCTGTTGTGCTTAATTGAATTTTGTCTTGTTTAGTTCTTCATGGTCCTGGTAGGATATGTGGAAGTGAAAGGCAGTGATACTGGGGCCAGCAGGTGGCTTGGTGGTTAAGGTGCTGGACTCCCACACGGCTGACTATAATTCAGGTCCTGAACCTGGTGGCTTTCTTTCTCATTTTCCCTCTCTTTTTCTCTCTGGTGAGCACACATGTCTTATAGCAAATTTTAAAAAAATTATAATAAATCAAATTAAATAATTCTTTAAAAAAATGACAATGATACTGATGATCCTGACAGACCCTGGGTAGACCTAGGGTAATGTGCATGTTTGTGTCTTCATTTATAGCAAAAAATTTTAAGAATTAAAAATATAAAATAAAATTTTAAATATTTTAAATTTAAGGCTTACAGAATAGAGCTTGTATGACTGTAGAGCGTATTTATATTTTAAGCTAAATGTTTTTGCACAAGTCAAAAAGTTAAAAATTAAAAAGTTTTATAAAGTAAAAAACATAGCTCCATGTCTTTTTTTTCTTTTTTGTTACATAATTTAGCCCCCACTTTCTCACTTGCTGGAAGAAAACCCTTTAGCTGTAAAATTTAGCCAGAACATGGTTAGGCTGGGTTTGCCTTGTGGTGTTTAAGTTGTAGAGAACAGCACTAGCATGGGGCAGTCCTCCCATATCTGAGCAGTACGATCAATTAACAATTAAGTTTTTGTTCCTGGAAATCAGGGCATAGCCTTAGCAGCAAAGAAGTGGAAGGGGTTCTTGAGTTCAGGTCTGGCTGATTTAATGAGAATGGAAAACTAAAGGGTCAATGGCTATTCAAATGGATTTTTTTTAAAAGATCATTATAAGCATCTTATAGGCCACTGAATCATTGATTCTACTTTTCATTTATATTTTCCTGAAGTGTGACTTCTTTTTGTTTTGTTTTGTTTGAGAGATTTTTTGCTATAGTGTGTGTGCACTCACCAGAGAGAAAGAGAAAAAGAAAATGAGAAATCGCACCCAGGGGGAATAGCCATGCTGCAGTCCTCTCCCCTCCATTCCTCTCTCGGGATTTTGGGCACAAACACACGCACACACGCCTCGTGTAAGTCTTAAGCTGCCGGGTCCGGGACTTGCACTGCGGTCAACTACATGGGAGTCCAGCAACACAACCATTACGCTCTCTGCTGGTCCCGCAAATTCTGTTTGTAAGAGGAGGTGATGAGCCAATGTTCACAAGCACAGAGCCACACACTGAGGAGCTAAAGGGTTACTCAGAGGAAGAACAGCCCAGCTGCAGAGGCAGAAAGTAAAAAACAAAATGACGAGCATCTCTACAAAGCAATACATCAAGTGCAAATTAATACACAGTGGCTGCGCCTTATCAAGCCATCGCTTATCTCGCCGTCAGGACCCTGGAACACAGCCTTACATCCCTTGTATGCAAAATAGCTCCTGAACGATGAGAATACAAGTGAGAAAATGTATGCGCCTTACTAGAACCATCTTATTTAGTTAAATTCTAGATGTTCTAAGGACGTTGGCTTTCATTCTTGAGAGAAAAGAGAGCATTGCAGGGCTTGGAGGAGAGGAGTAAGTGAACCAACTTCTGTTGACCGGATCACTGTGGCTGCCATCCCTGTGCCTGCCATATTGAGAGTGGATTGTGGGAGAGGGGCTGGTGGCAGAAGAAGGGAGATCTGTTAAGAGACCATTGGAATAAATCAGGCAAGAGATGACAGAGGGTTGGACTCAAATGGAAAGAATAGAGTAAGAAGGGGCTAGATTCTGGATCTATTTAGGGGTCACAATGGACAGGATTTACCCTTGAAATAGGTACAGGGCAGGAGATAGAGAGGGGTGAAGGATGATTCCAGATGTTTTGCTGGGCAACAAGTATTGTATCACTAGTCAATGAAGCGGGGAAGACTGTGGGAGGAGCAGTTTGACAGAAGATGGATGCTTTTCAAGGATTGCACCTTGGCATCAACAGACTTAGCAGAACAAACAGACATTATAGAACAAACATTATAGAAAATTCACCTTTAGGAAATAACTTAGGTGACCATTGTCAGTTCAAGGAATGAGCTTAAGTCTCTAAATTTTTCCCTTATGCCAGACGGACCATTCTCTGAAAACATAACCAAAAAATGAAGTCTTTCATGTTCTTACTAAGAGTGGAGGGGACACAAAACAAAGCCTTTGGGAGTTGTAAGTCTAGAAGAAAAGCTTTCCTGGAAGAAAAGAAGGCAGAGGAGAATAGATATGTAGACTCTTGTGAGGAATCTCAGCAAAGGAGTGCATCTCCTATATGAGGAATTCAAGAAGCCACCAGGTAAACACCAAGTCTGTTGAGTTGAGGAGATGGGAGAGAAAATGACTCAGCAGGAGGATTTAAGAGAAGGTAGGAGATTTAACCAGGAAGTCACTACATGAGAAAAAAATAAACGGGACAGCTGAAGAAGTTCTGAGGCCCTGCTGACTTGATGGGCAAGTGTCCATCTCCTCACCAGAGGGGCTGACCAAATCGTGTCAAAGACACCTTTACGCCCCAATTAAAAATTCCATAATTTTAAATAAGACTCCTTCTTCAAGCCTGGGAAGGGGTTATTATTAAGAAGATATTAACCAACTGTTCGTCACCTCTGATAAATACCAAATGTGAGGGAAAAGAGGGATAAGTTGATTCTAACAGAATATATTGCTTGTTATTAAATCCCAGAATGAGGTCCCATGGACAATCTGCCACCAGATTAATCTTCGTAAGCACCACCTCGATTGTGTCACTGGCCTTTGCCAAACTCCTGTGGCTTTTTGTTGCTACCACCTCAAGTCTCACCTACTCCGACCTCTGTGGTCTGGGCCATAATGCCCATCACCCCCCATGTGCCTGAAGGTCCTGTCAATCTGGCTGCCATCCATCACTCAATATACAGAGCCATGGTGTCACCTCTTCCGGAATATCTCTCATCCCACTTCTCCCTGCCCCAGCTTCTTTCAAGACCTACTAATGCCTATCAGATCACTCTAGGCACAGGAATCTACTCATTTGACTGTGTACCTAGCAGTTACGGCCTGTCCTGTGCCCTCACTGTCTGTACATATCCATCAACCATCTCTGGGTCACTTAACATAGCCCTCACGGCACCAGAACACGGTGCAGTAGCTATGAACAAGTGAACAGGAATTCTCTTGTTACTTTTAGAGAATAAGACAGATTCGTTTTATATCAGTTCAGAATAATAGACTATCCTGATTAAGGAACAGAGAAAAGGGTCAGCTTTGGCACGGTGGTTAAGGAGACTAGATTCTATGACTGACTGTGTGGTTTGAGTCCCAGACCAGGTAGCCTTAAAAAAAAGAAAAACCAAACCAAACCAAACAAAAAACACTTAGGCACGTGTGTGTGTTCAAAATCCCAAGAGGAGAAGGGAAAAGGAATCACAACATGGTCATCCCCTCTGGGCAGTGCTTTCTCAGGTCTCTCTCTCTCTCTCTCCCTTCAGCAAGTGCACATGCCCCATAGCAAATTAAAAAAAAAAAAGGCAGGAAAAAACTAGAAACCTTATAAAGGTCCACTGCCTTCCAGTTCGATAGGTATTTTCTCTCGTTGGTTGTTCAAGGGCAGATTTTATAGTGTGGTATGACTGGTTAATTCCAGATACTGCCTTTGATGGAGGATGTTTTTGTTTATAGTACAGAATGTCAGCAAACATTAAGAAAAAAAACATGTAAGTGCATTCTTTCAGGATATATGTGAGTTCTAGTCACCAGGCATTACATTTACGGTATATTCAACAAATGCAGAGTCCACGTGTTAGTAAATCAGCAGAAATGAGGAACTGAGAGTGAGGAGGAGAGGAGAGGAGAGTACGGAAGGGATGAAAAGGAGGGAGGGAGTGCAATTTGGAGCTTCCTGGGAGACAGAGAAATGACAAAATGCCAGATGATGAACTGAATTGGAAATTTACTACCTCACAAACCATAATTTCAAATATGAATATATTCCTCAAACTTTAAAAATGTTTGATTAAAATTTGAGAAAGAGCTCTTCTTTCATTCTGGGAAGTAAAAAGAAGCCAGAAAGAGAGAGACGAAAATCTTCGTAGTGATGGCAACCAAGCTGTACATCATTAGTGAATAGTCATAAAATATGGAGATGCAAAATTGCAAATCTGTCCCATAGGCAAAGTGATCCAGCTTATTGATTATAGCAATATATGCTTAACTGTTCGTGGCAGTAAAGCATATTAAATTAAATTCCACTGGCCTATGATTTGAGATCCCCTACACCGAAAGGTCTTTAGTCTGACCACTTCGATATATTGCATTTCCCCAGTGCTGGCTGTTTTATAGGCCTCTGTGCTCACTGTGGTCATTTACTTTTACATTTCATTTATAATAATTCACTCAAGATGGATGGTCACTTGGTAATATCATCTTGTTGGGAAGAAACTGTGCTATTAATAACCTGATGCAATGCAGAGGAAAACAATGCCCTTGCGAACATGTAAGCATCCTCTCTTCTCATAAAGTTTTGAATTCCTAATTCTCTAAATGTAAGGTTTAGACCTTACATTTTAAAAAGCAAAAGAGAAAAAGAGAAAATGCTTCACATATGGTAATTGTTTTAAAAAATTGAATTTCACCCAGGCACAGACTGGGTAATTGATAAAGACAATACATTTATTTCTTACAGTTCTGGAGGCGGAGAAGTCCGAGGTCAAGGGTCCTGTGTTCAGCAAGGTCCTTCTTGCTGCATCACCATGTGACAAGGGGTAGAAGGGCAAGAGAGCAGAGAGAATTCCTCACTTTACAACAACCCACTCTTGTGATAATGATGTTGTCCATTCATGACGGCAGAGCCCTCATGACCTAGTCACCTCTTACAGGTCCCCCTCTCAACACTGTTGCTCTGGGGATTAAATTTCCAACACATGAACTTCGAGGAACACATTCAAACCATAGCAGAAAATGTAACGTATAGTCTGTTGTATCCTGTGGTCAAAGAGAACAGAAACATTGAAAGTACAGCATAGACAAAATTAGAAAGATGACATGAACATTAAGAAGTCAAGCTGCAAATAGGGAAGCAGGCCCACCTTCAAATGGCAGGACATTCAGTCAAGTGACAGTGGACTGTATCAGGAGAGGATGGTTCTAGCAGGCGCTGGTTACCATAAGGAACAGAGAAGAAAAAAGGGACAGTATAGAGAGGGAGACAATCAACTGTGCAACTTTTCTTGTACATATAGAAAAAAATATTGGGGGACCAGCAGTTAGAGTAATGGCTATGTCGCTGGACTCTCATGTAGTCAGCCAAAATTTGAGTCCTGGACCCAGTGGCTTAAACTCATGCAGGGCACGTGTGCATGCATGCCCAAGATCCTAAGAAGAGAATGGAGAAGAAGGGATTGCGGCGTGGTCATCCCCTGTGGAGGGTGATTTCTTGCTTTCTGTCTCTCTGTCTCTCTCTGTCTTTCTGGCGAGTGCACTTGCCCTGTGGCAAAAGCCTCTCCAGAAAAAAAAAAAAAAAAGATTGAGATCTACAGGTGGCATAATGGTTACATCGATGGACTCACAGGTAGCAGACCACGGTTTGAATCCTGGACCTGGTGACTTAAAACTCATGCTGGGTATGTGTGTGTGCATGCTTAAAACCCTGAGAGGAGAATGGAGGAGAAGAGATTGCAGCTTGGCCATCCCTCCCGAAGAGTGATTTCTTGCTTTCTGTCTCTCCATTTTGTTTGTTTGTTTGTTTTTTGTCTCCCCAGTGAGTGCACATGCCCTATGGCAAAAACTACTCTTTAAAAAAAAAAAGAGAGAGAGAGACCCAATACAAACACCTTCTTGCTGCATCACCATGTGACAAGGGGTAGAAGGGCAAGAGAGCAGAGAGAATTCCTCACTTTACAACAACCCACTCTTGTGATAATGATGTTGTCCATTCATGACGGCAGAGCCCTCATGACCTAGTCACCTCTTACAGGTCCCCCTCTCAACACTGTTGCTCTGGGGATTAAATTTCCAACACATGAACTTCGAGGAACACATTCAAACCATAGCAGAAAATGTAACGTATAGTCTGTTGTATCCTGTGGTCAAAGAGAACAGAAACATTGAAAGTACAGCATAGACAAAATTAGAAAGATGACATGAACATTAAGAAGTCAAGCTGCAAATAGGGAAGCAGGCCCACCTTCAAATGGCAGGACATTCAGTCAAGTGACAGTGGACTGTATCAGGAGAGGATGGTTCTAGCAGGCGCTGGTTACCATAAGGAACAGAGAAGAAAAAAGGGACAGTATAGAGAGGGAGACAATCAACTGTGCAACTTTTCTTGTACATATAGAAAAAAATATTGGGGGACCAGCAGTTAGAGTAATGGCTATGTCGCTGGACTCTCATGTAGTCAGCCAAAATTTGAGTCCTGGACCCAGTGGCTTAAACTCATGCAGGGCACGTGTGCATGCATGCCCAAGATCCTAAGAAGAGAATGGAGAAGAAGGGATTGCGGCGTGGTCATCCCCTGTGGAGGGTGATTTCTTGCTTTCTGTCTCTCTGTCTCTCTCTGTCTTTCTGGCGAGTGCACTTGCCCTGTGGCAAAAGCCTCTCCGGAAAAAAAAAAAAAAAAGATTGAGATCTACAGGTGGCATAATGGTTACATCGATGGACTCACAGGTAGCAGACCACGGTTTGAATCCTGGACCTGGTGACTTAAAACTCATGCTGGGTATGTGTGTGTGCATGCTTAAACCACAGAGAGGAGAATGGAGGAGAAGAGATTGCAGCTTGGCCATCCCTCCCGAAGAGTGATTTCTTGCTTTCTGTCTCTCCATTTTGTTTGTTTGTTTGTTTTTTGTCTCCCCAGTGAGTGCACATGCCCTATGGCAAAAACTACTCTTTAAAAAAAAAAAGAGAGAGAGAGACCCAATACAAACAGAGTGAAATGTGCATGTGTGTGACATTTGTGTGGTGAGCGCATGTACATATAATAAGCTAAAGCTTCTCCAAATGTGTTTCCCACAGCAGCAGCCCCAGCATTACCTAGGAACTTAGAATGCAATTCTCAGGTCTCATCCCAGACCTGCAGAATCAGAAACTCTGAGGGAAGAGTGGAACCCAAAAACCTGTGTCTCAACAATTCTTCCAGGTGGTCTTGGTGCGCAATGAAGTCTGGGAACCACTGCAATAGAGCGCTCTCTCTGTGCTTTTCTGTATGTTGTTTAACAATGTGACGGTGGTGGCCGGGGAGTCCTAACACAGGTATTGTGCAGGGAAGTTACAGAAAAGGTCCAGCTGGTCTGGCCATAAGGCAGGATCCAAGGATGGGACCATGGTGCTCTGCACAGCGGGGGATGGAGTGGGTAAAAACAAATTAGAACAAGGGAAAGGCAAGACTGTCACCTAAAAGGAATGGTGCTGACAGGTTGTCTTAGACCAGTCTCAGGCACAGGACAAAGAGGCAAGGACATTGGATGGAGACTCGTACTGAGAACCTGGCAGGGGCTTACATGGTGTTACCAAGCAGGCACGGATAGCAACAGCCTCAGCACTGGACTGACAACTACAGCAAGGCTGACTTGGCACTGAGATTCTTGGGCCACTGCGCTTCCCTTCCTTCCTTCTCCCCTTCCCTCCCCACCCAGGCCAAACCACAGGCAAAGGCACAGGTGGTGTCCAAGGAGCTTTAAAACCATTGAAGACTAAACTGGTCAAGATTAAGACAGGCTGATGCCTTTAGACAGAACTCCTTTTTTTAAAAAAAAAAAACAAACTACAAAAAAACACACAAAATAACTACCACCACCCCTCCACCTCTTTCCAAACCTGAGCAAGAGAGCAAAGTTAAGTTAAAAAAAGATGTAATATAATTTGAACTATATAAAACATAGCGTTTTTTCAATGCACAGGATAAAAGATTTTCAGCAGTCATAACCATGAATTAAAATTTCACAAAGCCCTGAGTCTTCAGATTTGGCCTGAATTAACCCAGATTTTTATTTTTTTCATCTTCTGAGTTTCTCTTATGCTGCTCTCCTCCTAGGTACTCCCTCTTTCATCCCAGAAATTTCCTAAAGCCCCTGGAGTTTAAATGTGCTGACCTAAAGCTCCCCGCCAAGACATTAGTACTAATGACCCAGGCTGAAGAGGTTGCTGTGTGAAGACAGCAGCGCTCAATGCTTGAGTCACATTTACCTTGCTCAAGGATCCCTTATTAGCTTGCTCAGACAGTGGATGCTGAGAGGAGGGAAAAAAAAATAATAGGAACAAAAAGAAGAAGAAATGCAGGGAGCCTGAACTTTAACTCTTCTGCATTGCTTTTGAATTTAGTACAAATAGCATATCATAGAAAACTTACTTTTTTTTTTTTTAAACAGAGAGATTTTTTTGCTATAGGGCATGTGCACTGACTCAAGAGACAGAAAGTGAGACATCGCCATCGGGGTGGGGGGCAGAGTGCACGGGGGTGGCCACACTGCAATCCCTTCTCATCTCGGAATTTGGGGCTCACACACACACACACACACACACACACACGCACACACATATGTCCGGCCTAAGTTTCAAGCTGCCAATTCCAGGACTCTAACTGCAGTTGGCTAGTGAGTGAGAGTCCAGTGCCTTAACCACCATACCACTTACTGACCCCAACAACTTACTATTTCAACTTAAGGCAGCTATACAGAGGGGTCTAGTTGGTCTGGCCACAAGGCAGTTTTAGGAATGAGGCCAGGTTGCTTTCAGAGTGAGGGGTAGGGTGGGCAAGGTAGATTAGAACAAATAAAACCCAGGACTGTCATGTACAAGGAATGGTGCTGGGCGGGTTAACCAAGACAAAGATCACAGAAACTGGTTGAATTAGTGTTTTCGTCCCTTGAAGTGGTTTATTTAACATGCACTGGCAAAGTTTGCAATGCAATTCTGTCATTTATAAAATGGAGGAATAACATCGTATTTCCTCACAGGACTGTCTAAAGTCTCTCAGATCTACTAAAAGACACGCTACTATCATTATAACTATGTTTGAATTCTCGCCGAGGTAGTCATCTCTTCATGTTCTCTTTTATGCCACAGTGAAAATTCCCAAGGAGCATGTCATATGAAATGAGGGGATCCAGAGGAAGCAAAAAATTTACAAAATGAAAATTCCAATTCTGTAATAATAAAAGCTATTCTGAATATAAACATAGTATTAGTTGGTGTGCAAGGCAGAATAACACTCCTGGAAAGATGTCCACATCCAGTAATTTCCAGAATTTTTTTCCATTGCCACAGTGTGCATGCGTTCACCAGAGAGAGAGAAAAAGAGAAAGCATTCCCCCAATAGGGTGTGATCACACTGCAATTCCTTCTCCATTTCTCCATCCTGTTGAGATTTTGGGCATGCACGCACATACATCTAGTGCATTTTTCTAGCTTCCAGGGCCAGGATTTAAATCATAGTTGGCAATGTGGCATCGAGCTCTCTTAACCAGAAGGCTACAGGGTCAGCCCAAGTGGATTTTAAAGAGATACATTTCTATAGATTAGACAGGTGGGCCCTAGCCATTGACCTCAGAAATGGAAGGAGTGACTGGAGATCAAGCTCTAAAAACAAAACCTCTTGAACAACGAGATTTGATGAGCCTCCAGGTTGGTGAACACACGGTGATACCAGGGGGATGGCATGCCGAGAGAGCTTCCCATCACTTCTGTTATCACCTGAGTTCTTCCTCTTCCTGTCAGATCAGTGGTGGACCTACAGTCTCACCGGAGCCCCCAGATGTGAGTATCTAGTTGCAGGAAAGCAAGCTCAGGGCTCCCACTGATTCTGCATTATGGTGAGTTGTATAAATATTTAATTATATGTTACAAGGTAATCATAGAAAAGTATACAATAAGTGTAATGCACAGGGATCATCCCAAAACCATCACCCCACCCCACTCCATCCCAATCCATGGCAAAATTGTCTTCCATGAAACCCGTCATCCCTGGTGCCAGAAAGATTGGAAACTACTGCTTTACAATATCCTTTATAATCAACTGGTAAACATCAGGGAAGTGTTTCTCCAAGTTTTCTGAGCTGTTACAGCAAATTACCAAACTTAGGAGGAATTTGTAGGAGCCTCCATTTATAGCCAAGTCAGGTAGAATTGTAGGTAACTAGAGACCTACTGCTTGTGACTGGCAGCTAAGGTAAGGAGCAGTCTTGTGGGAATGAGCTCTTAATTGTGGGGTCCACACTAAGGATAGTCAGCATCAGAATTAAATTAAATTCTAAGATAGTCAGCTAGTGTTGGTAGAGAATTAGAGAATTGCATAATTGTCTGGGGTGGAAAACCCCTTTGGTGTCAGAAGTGCTATGAGCAGAGAAACAGAGCTTTCCTGATATGCCCTAATTCCAGTGATGAAGGCTTAGGGTTATAGGTAGCATGTGTAGAACTCAATTACATTCATCACTTCAAAAAAAATTTTTAGGAGAGATTTTTGCTATAGGGCATGTGCACTCATCAGAGAGACAGAGACAGAAAGCAAAGAAATCATCCCCCCTCCAAGGGGGGGATGGCCACACTGCAATCTTTTATCCTCCATTCTCCTCTTGGGATCTTGGGCATAAATGCACATGTGCCTGATGTGAGTTTCAAGTCATTGGGTCTGGGACTCGAACCACAGTCGACTATGTGAGACTCTAGTAATGTAACCATTAAACCATCTGCTGGTCCCCACTTCAGATATTTTTTTAAAAACCTTAAAACCTGTCTGTTGCTTGTTCTTAGAGAATGAGGCTTGGGACCAACAGATGGTGTAATGGTTACATTGCTGGACCCCCATGAAGTCAACCATGATTCAACCATGGTAGCTTAAAATTCACATCAGGTGCATGTGTGTGTGTGCCCAAAATCCTGAGGAGAAAATGGAGGAGAAGGGATTGCAGTGTGGCCATCCCCTTTGGGGGTGATTTTTTGCTTTCTGTCTCTATCTGTTGAGTGCACACACTCTTGCAAAAATCTTTTAAAAAAATAAAAAGAGAGTGAGGATTTGGGATATTTTGCTAAATTTCACTGCATTTGAAAGGTCTATATTTTCTGTTAGAAAACACCTTCTAGGGACCTACAGGTGGTACGATGGTTAAGGCGCTGGACTCCCTCATTGCTGATTGTGGATCAAGTCCTGGACCTGGCAGCCTCCTTACTCAGTTTCCCTCTTTCTTGCTGGTTAAATTTTAAAACAATAACAAAGTTAAATAATTCTTGAAAAGAAAAAGAAGAAAACACTTTCTGAGCTTGATTTATAATTCCTCAGTCTTGGGGTTAAATTACAATGAAGGAGAATCCAGGTGGTGCATATGTGGATGTTTATTGTGAAATTGTAAAATTTTTCATAATGGAAACTAAAATATGTAACCAAAGAAAGTCCTGTCATCTGGCTGATTTTTTGAGTATGAGATGACTGAAGAACAGTTTTATACAGTTTATATGTTTTCTATCTGCTAAGGTAGAAAGGGCGACTGGGGTTGCGTCAAAGTG
>NW_006159859.1:4213392-4248202 GCF_000334495.1 Tupaia belangeri chinensis
CAGGAAGAGTTCATGTGGGGTGATACCTTCCTACAGATGGAGCCTTGCTCTTGAGCTGCCTCTCAAACATTCTGCTTCCAATTTTCCAATTGCCCAAGGTGCCAGTTACTGTATAAGAGTCTCTTCAAAAAGTGCATGAACAGTACATATTATGAAAAAACAATGCATGGATTGCAACATATTTTGTGCCAAAACAAGATCATACTTTAATTCCACTTTTCATAATTTTTTTGAAGTCCCTTTTTCCTTATTGAAGAATGAATGAATGAATCTATGAGCATGCTGGCTCCTTGCTGCGGGTCTCAATCACTCTAGCCTCTAGGCAATCCAGCTGGGAGGCAGGAAAATACCGGAGCTGCCTGTGGCCCAACACCCGTTTAATTTGCACCCCTCTGTCCATGCTTCTCCTATCACGTAGAGATAATAAAGTGGTCATTTTGGAAAAATGTGAGATGTTTCTTTAACAACTATCACTGTCATATTAATGAAATGGAGTAGAAAAGAAATATACTCCTTCAGTGTCTAACATCTAAAACCCATTAACGTCTTTAAGGAATAATAAAGACCAAGAACAACAACAACAACAACAACAACAAAGTGAGTTTTCCCTCACACTGAGTTGTAACATGAAAAACTGACTCAGAATGATCTATTTTTATTACCCTTGCATTTTTCATTTTCCACTTAGTCTTCTATTAGTACAATTATTCACGTTCTAGATATTGGCTTCTGTGTCATGAATTTCTTGCTGTGGTCTTCTGTTTGAATGGATTGAGATTGGCTATCTAAAAGGCATTCACTAATGCCCTAAAGAATATATTAATCTTTCATTTTATTTTCCTCCACCATGTGAAACTAATATTGTATTAGAGGTTGACCTTGATGGAATATCAAAAATAATGAGAGAGGAAAGCAGAGAACTAGTTTTCAGATATTAACTACTAAAGTATTCATTTTTTCCCCCTAAAGGGCTGAGGAATTTTAAATGATTTTGAAGTAAAATATTTTTTAAATAAAACATAAGTTATTCACAGACTATGCCTAACAACATATAGTATAAAAATAATACCTCTTAGAAGATCAGGTTAAGATCACTTGATTATCTTACCAAAATATTAGGTAGTTGGAAAAGTCATGACATGTTTTTCTATGCAAAAATGCATCATGACTTTCCTGGTGACCCAGTAGAAGACAGTCTTGGGAGGAATTCATCTTTTTTCCCTATCCTTAAAGTTATGGTCAAACAGAGTGAACTCATACATTTCCTATTTTTCATTTCCCATGATGCTGGAATATAACCCAGGAAATAAACATGGTTGAGTTTGTTTGTTTCCTAAAACCATGAGAAAAATGTGGACTGCTTGGAAAGTTACACCCAAGGGAAAAGGCTCACACTGAGATCATTGATGCTGTGAACGTGTTTGGTTACTTTTCTCAAGAGTCCACTTGCCTCTCTGGGTTAGGAAGACTGCAACACATTGAGAAACAGTCTCCTGTCCAAGGTCAACAGAGTTGGGAAAAAGGACCAAGCTTAATAGATCTTTTCAACATCCAACTGTGACAGAAATATTATGTTCAACCTTCTTCCTCTGTCAGCTCCTTTGCAGGGCATAAATTTGATATTTTAGTTTGCTATAATATAGACCTTCAAACCTAACCAAACATTCAGATTGCATTTCTTTCTCCTACTGCCTGAGCTGCCTTTGTTTATGGCTGTGGCCTCAGCTCTTGTAGAGTTAATTCTTTGTTTAGCTTGCTTGAACTTAAGTTTATAAATAAAAGGAGCAGGCCATAAAGAGGTTTTGGGACAACTGCCATCATGAGAATAGGGAGGTGACAGAGAAAGCGAGGAGTAAGTAGTTCTGCTGTGTAGTAGACAGAGTAGGAAAATAATGGGGGAAGGGAACCTCTGAGAGAAACAGGAGAAGGAAAAGAAGGGAAGCTGGAGAGCTCAGTGGCTGAGAAGTGTCAGGAGAGAATGCAGGAGCATGGAAAGATCAGATAGGGAGGGGAAGTCAACAACCAAAACAGGAGGCAGAAATTTTGCAAGGCACAGCAGAAGAAGTAGGGTTTTGAGTTTGATTGTTTTATAAAAATAGCTACCATGACCAAAAAATTGGGAAACTGGCCAAGAAATTAACTGACTAAGAAGGCGGAACCTATAGAGGACAATGATAGCTCAAATAAGACCTTTGCATTATGTTTTAGTATAGATGCTATCAACTTTGAAACAAAAAAACTAATGGTAATGAATAGCGGTTAATAAGAATAAAAAAGGAAATTCTAGAATATTCTTCCTTCTCTTTAGAAGCTTATGCTAGCTCCTTTATACCGGTGTCCTTGGTCCCCAAAACACACTGTCTTCCAAGTTTGGCTTTGCTTATTAGGAACTTTCTAGCTTCTGACTAAAACTGCAATAGCACTCTGGGGTCTATGCCCTTTCTGTTGAACATTTCACACTCCATTTCATGTCTCTCTGTCTTCTTGACCAGGTGACCTCCACTTGCTAATGGCTTTTTTATCCATAGTTAATTCTGAAAAATAAAGGCAAAATTATACCAAGTCATGTCCATTTAACTGCAATAGCTCTACAACTCAATTTAGGGATTATCTAGTGTCTTAGTACACTATTGTGTTGCTTACAGAAATACCTAGGAGTGCGTGATTTATTAAAAAAAAAAATTGAGGTTTATTTGACTCAGGATTCCAATGAGTGGAAAGTCCAAAGACAGGAGGCTCGCATAAGGCTGGCTATGTCACAACATGGCTGACAAAAGCAGAGAAGATGGCATAGACAAGCAGAGAGAGTGTGGTCTGTGTTCCATGTGGGTCTCTGCCTCATTCTCTTTGTTAATAAACCTACCAGAACTCAGTCATGAGGGCTCCACCCTAACTACGCAATCATTCATCTCCTTGCTAAGGACTCACCCTTCATTGCAATAATTGTATCCAGTTTAAACCCTCTTAATACCATTACAATGAAAGACAGTCAATCTCAACACATGTATTTTGGGAGATTCCAGCATCATAGTGTCTAGTACATGAGAAAGTTCTGAATTAAGTCTGGAGACCTCCCTGAGTTCACTCAGCACAGGCTTGCCCACAATCTGGGGCTCTCTGAAGCTAAGTGGCATCAAGTCTCTCTTGGAAGTGTGTTTGTCTGTCTCGCTTGCTTATAGAAGGAAGAAATAAACTTTAAAGAACTAGTTAGTTCCTTAGAATAACTGTTGAGGATGCAAAAGCCCTTAACCACATCTCCTTTTTAAATATTGTCCAAAGGTTTTGTGACTTTGCTTTTAAATTTTTGTCAGAGGGTATGGGCAGTTGCCAGAGAAAGTGAAAAACCACCTCCAATGATGGATGGTCAATCCCTTCTATTCTATCTATCCCTCCTTTAGAGATTTTGGACTCATGTGACCAGCATGCTTGTCAGGCCTCTGGATCTGGGATTTGAACCATGCTGTCAGCCATGTGGAATCCAGCTGCCTTAACCACCAGATCACAGGCTGGGCCCTCCCCTTCAAAAAACTGTCTTACAATTTGAATGCCTTTTGAAGGGCATGACCTCTCTGATAAATGACAAGTCACATAACTTCCTATTGTCCCATGCCTAGTCCATTCAAACATTCTCCCCGAAAGAAAGGGAGAGAGTGCAGTGTCATGGCTAAGAGAGTGAGCTCCATCCCAGACTGCCTATACTGGAATCCCATTTCTTTCCCCACCCAACTGTGTGGGCCATGTGATCTCTGGCAAGTTATTTAATATCTAATGAAAAGTACTAGAAGACTGCCTGGCATGGTAAATGTAGGTGTGCAATTAAATGTTAGCTAGTCACACTGTTAATCCTGTGAAAGTAAAGAAAGAACACAGGACTTAATTTTTGTTATATTCTCAATGGAGGCTGAGAAGTAGACAGGAAGACCCATTAGAATGGGTAGGAGTAGGGCAAGGACCCATGCAGAATGGGGAAAGGGGTGGGTGGGAAAGCATGCAGGCATCTTGAGGGCATGTGGAAGGATATATAAAAGCTCACACTTAATGTCCTGTAAGAAAATAGCCTAAGTATTCATTTTCAAAAATAGCTTAACAAAAGTTGCTTATGCAGCTGGCAGATGTGACAATCCCCCAAAGTACACATTCCTGGAAAGTTTCTGAACAAATGAAACCCCCAAACAACAGATCATTCTTCTTCTTCTTTTTTTTTTTTTTTTTAGAGAGAGATTTTTGCTATAGGGCACTTGCACTCGCCAGAGAGACAGAGAAAGACAGAGAGACAGAAAGTGAGAAATCACCTCCCAGGGGGCAGTGCCACTCTGCAATCCCTTCTCCTCCATTCTCCTCTCAGGATCTTGGGCATGCATGCACACACGCCCAGCGCGAGGTTTAAGCCACCAGGTCTGAGACTCGAACTGCGGTTGACTACGTGGGAGTCCAGTGAATATAACCATTACGGCACCTGCTGGTCCCAACAACAGGTCACTCTTAAGAAGTGACTTCTTAAGATGGTGGCTGGTTACCAGCCCTTGGCTCCTCTTTACTTCTGGGTTCTTCTCCCTCCTCAGGACACTTGGCAGGCCTTTCTTGGGTTTGTCCTGAGCCTATGCCTTTCTATCAGACAAGAGAGGGAAGGGACCACAAATGCCTTATAATGAAACAATTAAACTTAGGCAATATCTGGGAAGATTTAACACCCCATGTACTCAGCCAGTGACGAACTGAGAGAGACCCTTGCTCACTAGGGAGTAAACTGCTGGTTGTAACAATTTAAGGTGTACCTGTAATCTGAAGGCACCCAATCTTGCAAGACCGCTATTTAAGTCTTGCTTCACCTTACCTTGTGTCTCCAGGTCCATTCTTTGGCAATGGAGAGGTGAGCATGTTTCTCATAATGTGTCAGAAAGGAGAAATTTTGCCTCTACTCTCATATACTTAATGTGTGTGTTTGTGTGTGTGTTGTGTGTGTGTATGTGTGTATAATATATACACAATATAGGGCAAAAATCTCTCATGCGTTTGCTGGAGAGAGAGAGACGGAGACAGAGAGGTAGAAAGTGAGAAATCACCCCCCAAGGGGGATAGCCATGCTACAATTCCTTCTCATTCTCCTCTCAGAAATTTTGGCATGAATGCACATGAACCTGGAGTGAGATTAAGTTGCTAGGTCTGGGACTTGAACTGTGGTTGATTATATGGGAGTCCAGCAACGTAACCATTACACAACCTGCTGGTCCTTCTAGTGTTTTTTCTTTCTTTCTCCTTTTCTTTCTTTCTTTCTTTCTTTCTTTCTTTCTTTCTTTCTTTCTTTCTTTCTTTTTTTGGGGGGTGGGGTTTGCTATAGGGTGTGTGTGGTCATCAGAAAGACAGAGAGACAGAAAGTGAGAAGTTATCCCCCCAAGGGGCATAGCCATGATGCAATCCCTTTTCCTCCAGTCTCCTCTTGGGATCTTGGGCACACACACGCATGCACCTGGTGTCAGTTTAAGCCATCGGGTCCAGGACTCAAACCGCAGATGACTACATGGGAGCCCAGAGACATAGCCATTATGCCAACTGCAGGTCCCGACATTCAATTAGTTTTACACAAGCAATTTTTTATGCCACACCTCTGCTTTGAAACTTCAGTTCTTGCTCTATATTTGTTCTTAAAACTGCTCTTTTGGTAGAAATTAATAAAGCTTGAAAGGAAATGTGTGTCTAGGAATCCAGAAAAGATTGTGCTTGCAAAGCCCATTAGACACGGGTCAGGATAACTTCAAGCTTGAGCTGATCTCTTCTGCCCTTTCTTCCCTGGCTTCACTCCACAAATCAATCACATTGATTCCCCTCTCTCTAACAGTTGGTTTCTTTTTCTTAGTCATAATTTGAGCCTATACCATGCCAGGACCAATTCTACGTGATATCCCATGTTCAAGGCTTACCCTTACCTTAAACAATGCCTCAGTTTTATAGCTTAAGAGTCCGTGAAAAACAATCTGACTCATTTGTTTATTATTTCTCATTCAGTTTTCAGGAAGAAGACTGTATTTCTCCCTTTTTATGTTTAGGCTGGCATCTGGTAGGGATCTTCTTGCTTTATATTCAAATGGCAGAAGACAGGAGAGACAGCTAGCTGAATACTTTACGAAGCCTCTTTTATAAGGATCTTCACCATTAATAAGGGTGGAGCCCTTACAGATTGATCACCTCTTAAAATATCATCGGCAACATCTAAATTTTGGAGGGGCCACATTCCCATGGTAACAGGCCTCAACCAAATTATTTAGCTTCTCTGTGTTTTGATTTTGTCATTAAAAAATGGAATTCGTAGCAGTACCTCTTTCATAGAGCTACCATAAGTTTAAAGGGCCACCACTCTAAAGAACTTCCCGTGACTGGTAATGAGTACCCACTGATAGCTATCACCATCACTGTCCTCGTCATATGCCAGGTGATGTCACTGTAAGGTTTGCAAGATCACTCAGGGGTAGGATTTTCATGTATTATTTTCCAACCAGACATTCCTAATATATTTGACTAATCATCTGTCCTCTCGTCCAACATGCCTCACATCAACTCATGAATGAACATTTTCTTTCACAGAATATAATTTTTTTATCACTTTGATTAATCAAATCTCTACTTAATTCATATGTCAAAAACATTTTCTCACATTCTCTGCAATATATGAAATAACTTCTGAAAACAATGCTATTGAATCATTGACCTTGATTCTATCAATATGTTTGTGTATTGCATAGTCAGAGATACTTTGGTCGATGTAAGCAAAAGTAAAAATGTGACTTGGGGCAAGAAAAATACTCCCAGTGGAACTATAGCATCCTGTTAGAATCAAAGGTAGTGCTAAGTGTACTGTTTTTGGTTTTTGTCTTTCATTTTTTTTTGCTATAGGGCACATGTGCTAGCCAGAGAGAGATGGGGAGGGGGCGGAGTGAGAAAGGACCCCCGGGGGATGGCTATGCCACAATCCCTTCTCCTCCATTCTCCTCTTGGGATTTATGAGCATGCACACACACGTGCCCAGTGTGTTTTTCACGTTACCAGGTCCCGGGACAGAAACCAGAGTCTGACATGTGGGAACCAGTGCCTCAGCAACCATGCCATCTGTGGGCCCAGTGCTAAGCATTTTAAGAAGACTCTTGGATATATTTTTGTATCTGATCATCATGTGAAGAGAAGACATTCTATAATTTCTGTTTACAGATGCGGACATTGACGCTCCTAAGACAGTGGTCAACAACGTGGGCTTACCTGCCTGCTTTTGTGCAACCTGCAAGGTAAGAATGGCTTTTATATTTTTTTAATGGGTGGGGACAACAATTAAATGAAGAATATATTTTATGATGTAAAAATTATATGAAATTCAAATTTCAGTTTTCATTCAGCTTATTGGAAAATAACTATATTATTTATTTAAACATTGTCTGTGGCTACTTTTGCACTCCAACAAAGCTAAAAGTATTTACCAACTGGCCCTTCACAGAATGTTTATTGATCCTTGCTCTAAGAGTGTAAATGACTTGCCCCAAATGACATAGTTTGTAGGGGCCAAATTTTACAGCTTGAACCCAGAACTTTGACTATCTCAAAGAACAAGCTCATGAAAAAGGTTTCTTTGCTGTCTAGTTAAAAAGGAAAGAGGGAGGGAGGGAAGGAGGAAGGAAGGAAGGAAGGAAGGAAGGAAGGAAGGGAGGGAGGGAGGGAGGGAGGAAGGAAGGAAAGAAGGTGGGAGGGAAAGGAAAGGAGGTTTTTAAGCTTTTGAACTCTGTTGGGACTGCTAGCTTCTTAGTTTCAATTTCAACTGTAAAAAGCTTCAATTACAGAAGCTTGGTAAGTGCAAAATCCACAGATGTAGCCTCTGGAGTGCAGCTGACATAAACACCTCCTCCCAGCACTAATCAGACAGCTCCCTGTGCCCCAGGCTGCCCTCGAAGCTGAAGTATGTCACCTGCCGGAGACTCACCTCTCCCAGCAGCACCGTGATGGGACTTATTCTTAGCCTGGTCCAGCCATAATACTCATCAAGAGTTTTATACCCCTCGGTGCTCCTGTGACTAAGGAAAATCAAAATAATGTATTATCAGATGGAACAAAGAAATATCACCCTCACCTCTGACCTTTAGAGAGACTTCTTAAAAACTGTTCAATGTTGATCAACAATATTGTCTCTGCATGCTATATATAGAATGCTTTAGAAACACAAATATTTGCCTCTTCTGCTTCAAAATGGGTTTGTTAGATGGTAAGTTTACAACAATGTGGAAGACAGCCATCTGTTTTCAACAGGAAGTATGTTGCCCAGGAGATTTAAACACGAGCAAAATGGCTGATTTGAGCAGTTTCCAAAATATTAGTGCATTGAAAAAGTAACTTTTCTTTTTTTTTTCTGTATTAATTCTCAGAAAATTAATCACATCTATATTCAATAAAAATAAATTCCAAAACTCAGCTAATTTTTGAACTACCCTAAGTTTTGGAATAAGGCCAAGTTAGTACATATAGCTAAAAATCGAAGGAATTACTTCAACATCAGAAAATATGGTTTGTAATTTCTTTCCCAAATATGACATAGAACGCTAACACCAATTCTCCATTAGGCCTTCTTGTGCTGTGAAATTTCATGTATATTAGAATTGCTAATAAATTTGTTGGGGCCAGCAGGTGGTGGAGTGGTGAAAGCACTGGACTCCCACATGGCCAACCGTAGTTTGAGTCCCTGACCGGGCAATCTGAAAGCTCAGGCCAAGCGTGTGCACGTGCATGCTCAAGATCCGAGGAGGAGAGTGGAGGAAAAGGGATTGCAGTGTGGCCATCCTCCCTAGGGGTGATTTCTCACTTTCCCTCTTTCCGATTGTCTCTGGCGAATACCCTATGTCAAAAAACCTTAAAAAAATTGTTAAGAAAAAAGGCAAAAAATATATAAACATACTACAATAAAATCTCTAAGAGATATAGCTAAAGGTGTTTTATTTCTCATCATCACTATTATTCCTGATAAAAGCCTACTGGAAATACATTGGAGTTGATTCTCTATTAAGCTGTCAGGAAAACCTTTAGGAAGCTGGCAATGGATCAAGAGTAAACAAGAAGAGAATGCTTTGACTGTCTTATTAAAATTTTTAACAGATCCTAGGGTTCTCCTAATTCTACAGAAGCAGTTCGTAATTATCGTATTACTATAGGTTTTGTTTGAAGTTTTTATTTTAACGATTTATGATTCACAGAAAAATTGCAAAGATATTCATTTACTCTTCACCCAGAGTCCCTGAAAGTGAACATTTGACATTTGCTTTATCATTTTTTTTTTTTTTGCACAGCTGTGGATATATGGGCAGATAAATTAAGTTTTTGCACCACTTGAACGTAGGTTAGAGACATGATGTTCCTTTATCACTAAATAGTTGTTTTTATTTCCTAAAGTCAAGGGCATTCTCTTACATAACTACACTACAGTAATCAAAATAGGGAAATTTTGATATAGTTAAATCAGGAAACTAATTTTATCTATAAATCTCATTGAAATGTTTTTAGTTGTCTTACAAATATTTTTTACAGGAAGAGGGGGAGAAAAGATTTCTGGTACAAGATTTTATCTAGAGGCACTAATTGCATTAGCCTTCTTCTCTCTTTAATCTCCTGTAGTCTGTAACCTCTCATCTGATGGCTCTGACATTTTCAAAGAGTTCAGGACATTTATTTAAAAGAATAGCTCTCAATTTATAGATGCTGATGTTTTTGTGATTATATTCACACTATGTGTTTTGGGCGGGAATACCACAGAGTAATGTCTGACTCTTTCTTGGTGTACCATATCAAAGATATAGGCTATCCAACTAATTACAAGTGATATTAACCTTGTGTACTTCATTAAGGTATATCTGCTGGGTTTGTCCAATATACATTTTCTCTATTTTTCCTTTTGTAATTAATAAATATCTTGTGTAAACTTACATTGAGGCTACATAATATCCTCTTTCTCATCAAAGTTTTCACTGGTAATTGCATTATCCAATGACAGTTCTTGAATGAAACAATTGTAATCATAGAGGTTACCAAAGGTGGCATATTTTCTTTCTTTCCTTCCTTCCTTCCTTCCTTTCTTCCTTCCTTCTTTCCTTCTCTCTCTCTCTTTCTTTCTTTCTTTATTCCTTTTTAAATTTTGTTATAGTGTATGTGCACTCCTAGAGACAGACAGGCATAGAGAAAGAAAGAATGAAAGTGAGAAAGTATCCCTCAGGGGAACGGCCATGCCACAACCCCTTCTTCATTCTCTCGGGATTGGGAGCATGTAAGCACATGCACCTGGTATGTTTCCGAGCTGCTGGGTCCAGGACCCAGACTGCATGGTTGGCCATGCAGGATCCAGTCGCCTTGATCTCCGTGCCATCTGCTAGCCCACCAATGGTGATTTTTAAATTTCATCATTTCTCCTACATTTATAACTATATAAAGGATCATGTTCTTTCTGGCTCATTTTATGTGTCCATTTAAGTCAGGCTAGATCCATGAATTCTTATTTTATTCAATGAATTATAAACTCGTAGCACTGTTTACTTTGATCACAAATAGTTTTACTTTTGGCTGGTAAGAACACTGCAAATTTTTGATGTGGACAGTAAGGTCATCTGAATTTTGTTTTATGATGATCATTCTACCAGCACCACAAAGGATGCTTTAGAAATGCAAAAGATGGGAGGTAGAGAAAATGATCAGAACCGGGGATGAAAAAGACAGAATAGTTATTAGTACTCTGAGGAGGCAGAACCAGTAAGATTTGGAATCTGGGGGCAGAGGTAAAGGAAAAGGAGGTTTGGCTGGAGTAACTACAAAGGTACTCATCCCATAGGCAGAGGCTGAGGAGACAGAAGCAGGGACGAGGTGGCACACAAGGCAAGGAGAGTTGTTGGACGTGTGGAGTTCCGGTCTCCAAGTATGCATCCGTGTAGACATGCCCAGTGATAGAAAACAGAGGCCCAGAGCACAGAAAACAAGTAACAGTAAAGGAGTAGCTTTGGGAATTGTCAAAGACTGAGGCTTGAGCAGGGTATAAAACCAAAGGATAAAACCAAAGTAGAAGTGAAGAGGGGCCAGTTTTAGTAAATGCCCATAGTGAAAATATCAGGAATGAGTAAGGCAAAGACGCTACAGTAGTAGAAAGTAAGGTCAGAGCGGTGCAGCGGTGATGCAACGCCCAGTGGTGCTGAGGCCACGTAGAGGGTCCCAGGTTTGCAGCCTGAGGATTCCCCGTCCCTTCCAGGCACACACGCACCTGCCTATGATCCTGGCTGACTGAGGCTGGTGTGAATCACAATGTAAAGACCCTGGTAGGAGTGTTCTTGGTCTCTCTGAATAAATACAGGAATAAACTTTAAAAGCAAATAAGAATATAAAAAATGTTTTTTGATGTCTTGTCAAAACCCAGATAAAAAACTATTTCAAAAAAGGAAGAGTAGTAATTAGAGGTACATTTTGAGATCAAATAGAAATAAAGCTGAAGTGAGACCATGACCTTGACAGTTAGGAAGCCAGTAGCATCCTTAAGAGAACTATCTCCACAGAACCATGTGGGCAGAAACCAGTTCACAGGTGAGCAAGGTGAGGGGAGGGGATGGTGACAGTGAATATAATCTACACTTTTAGAAAGTTGAGCTGTGAAAGGAAGACAGTGCCTTTCAGTGAAGCAGCAGCAAGAGGGGTTTTCTTCCTTAGAATGGAGGCCTAACGCTGCTTTTTTGCAATGAGGCAAGATAAGAATACCAAGGTCACCTCGTATTCTGTGGAAAGCAGAAAGTCTATACTACCTGGAATATAAGAGAGGAGAACAGGTGGAAGTACAGAAAGTCCTGAAGTGAAGAGTCGTGCTTTGAGGGAAGCTGAAATTCAGCCCATAAAAACCGTGCTATTCTCAGCACAGGCAGAGTTCAGGAGAAAGAATGTTCAGAGATTAGACTATTACTATGAAGATAACTGTCTTGGGTGGCTTCAGCATAAATAGAAACATAAATTAGACTTGGTTAATTCCCAAGCTTTCAGAATTATGTGTTTGAATGAGAACATTAATAAAGGCAAAACTGCTGTAAAGAGTCCACTCTCGAGGCCAGCAGATGGCCTAAGGCTTACATTGTTGGACACCCACATGGCTGCCTGCAGTTCCCGTCCAGGACCCAGTGGCTTAAAAATCATGCTGGTACATGTGCGTGTGTGCCCAAGATTCCAGGAGGAGAATGGAGGAGAAGGAATTGTGGTATGGCCATCCCCTCCGGGGCGAGGGGTGTGTGTGTGGTTTTTTACTTTCCCTCTCACTGTCTCTGTCTGTCTGGCGAGCACATGTGTCGTCAGGCAAAAGCCTCTGAAAGAGAAAAAGAGAGAGAGAGACCACTCTCATTTTAATATAAACTGTCCATAATGTAAGTAAAAGACACGGAGAGTTTAGTGGCAAGCAGCACCCTCTGGGTCAGAACAATCTCACTTCTGACACACGTCATCATCGTTAAGGGAAGAGAGCCAAGAGATTTTCATTTTTAGCTAATGGGTCATTTTAGAATAAATGCAGTTGTTTTTCTAACTCAGGGTTGGATTTGAAAGAGTATTGCTTGAACTCAGTTGGTCTAGTGTGCATTTTTATGTGCTTACCAACGTTTGAGCAGCAAATACTATAGAAACTGCAGAATGCCTACCGGATGACCTTGCCCGTGCTCCAGAGGGGGTCATGTTCAAAGATGTACTATCCTCACAGTCTCTCCTCTGATCCCTTGCAGATATCGGATTTTTTTATGTTCTTAACAAATAGGTACAAAACACATTTGAAACTCTTCACTTGGAAAACATTTCATCTTCATTTAGAAAATTATTTTCAAGTAGACAGCACTATAGTTTAAATGTGTTCCTCAATATACATGTATTGAGCTGTTACCATGGGATAAGGACGGTGAAAACTTGACCCAATTATAGTGTCAAAATCCCAAGAGGAAGATGGAGGAGAAGGGATGGCAACATGGCCATCCCCCCCACCCCTGTCGGTACTTTCTCTCTCTCCCTGCCCCCAGCAGTACATGTGCCCTATAGAATTATTTTTTTCTCATATCTCCAACAGATTTATTTTTTAAAGGAAGGGTTATGGGAGGGGAAAAAAAAAAACATGGGCAGATAGGTATGGAATAGAAAACAAATATAAATGTAAGCTGTTTTGCTAATTGTTTTATAACCACAACAAACTAGTACAGAGAATGCCCTGTGCAAAAATAAATAAATAAAATAAATAAATAAATAAATAAATAAATAAAATAAAATAAAATAAATAAATAAAAATAAATAAATAAATAAATAAAATAAAATAAAATAAATAAATAAAAATACATTTTCAAAGATTGAGGTGTTCCCTTAGCAAAGCTGAAGATTTCAGTCTCCAGTATTTGGAATGTAGGCTGCAGTCCTTGTTCTTGGGTGGATCAGTAGGTGTGTGGCACCGTCCATGCGTTTAACCAGATTTGAACAGAAGAATGGCCACCTGGCCCAGGTAGAATAGATGAGTTGTTTGGTTTCACGCCTCACGTAACTACCGAAGTTCATTCCCACGATGCAGTGCCAGGTGGGCTTGTACTTCTTATCAAACTCCTTCTTGATATGGGCCGTAATGTCCTTTTCTATGTTGTTTCTCCAACGCCTGAGTCATGCACTCCACTGAGTTCTGCTGCATCTCTTCCAACATGTCGGCATTTTTGATCCCAGCTTTTGGGTCATACATGGTGACCGTGTATCAGAGGCTGGCTGACAGCTACGGTGTCCTGGGGGAAGTGTTAGAGCAGCTCAGGCCTGGCGGGAACTGTCAAGAATATTTAAAAAAATCAAAAACAAAAACAAAAACAAAACCCAACTTGGCCTGTGAGGTCCCCTGTCATGCTGGTATGCCATGACTCTCTGTATCTGAGTCCTTGGCGAAAGCCGCCTTCATCAGTTGGCAGGTGCGGTTCCCAGATGACACGCACGTGTCCGCGTCCTCACATACCCCCATGTGAATGTGGCTCTTTGGTGGAATACAATGATGGCTTCAAAAGACGAGACTGGAAAGGGATATTCGTGAGAATTAGAAACAAATCACTGCAGGGAACTAACAGCAGAAAAATGCTTCAAACTGAGAGGAATGGAAGCAACAGTTCCTGTTGTGATGTACACAATGGACGCAGCGTGTGGGCAGCTATAAAAAAACGCTGGAAGGAAAAGTGTGTCTGTGAAAAACAACTAAAAAAAAAAATACCACACAGAGCTCAAATTCCTCATGTGTGGAGATTGTAACCACCACAGAAAAGTCTTTGGGGTCAAGAGAGTGAATCTGTGGCATAAATTTGAAGTTTGAATCCCATAGTTAATCTTTGCTAGGCCTTATCTATCTCATGGAAACCACAAATGCCCTCTTAATGCCACCAGAGTTCTTCCTGCTGCTATCAGCCCCTCAAGAACCACATGTCCAAGTGAACTGAGCAAAGTTACCATGTCATACTGAAATCACCCAGTGCATAAAACTGAATGAGAAAGATGAGTAATTCAGATTCATTCTTTAATACCTGATTTAGTGTTTTTTCTTTTCTTTTCTTTTTGAAAGATTTTGTTATAGGGTGCATGTGCTCACCAGAGAGACAGAAGGCAAAAAATCACCTTTTGGGGGGAATGGCCACACCACAATCCCTTCTCCTCTATTCTTCTCTCAAGATTTTGGGCATGCACACACATGTGCCCAGCGTGAGTTTTAAGCTGCCAGGTCTGGGACTCGAACCACAGTCAACTATGTTGAAGTCCAGCAATGTAACCTTTATGCCATCTGCTGGTCCCAAGTATTTATTTCTAATCTAGTGCTTTTTTTTGGTAATTTCTGTTTTTCACTTAATTATTATATATATTTGTAGGTGATAGTATGATTTTTAAGGGGTATATATGGTATGTAATAATCAAATCAAGAATATAAACATATTCATCATCAACATTTAACATTACATTATATTGTGCACATTTGAGATTCATTCTACTCATTTTTTCTTACGGGTGGGAAGGAGTGTGTATTGAATCGTCAATGACATTCTTTACTCTGCTGTAGTACACCATTCCGTAAACTGTTTTATTTCTTCTTTCTTTTTCTTTCTTTTTTTTTTTTAATTTTTAATTTGATTTTTTGCCATAGGGCATATGCACTCACCAGGGAGGGACAGAGACAGAGAGAAAGTGAGAAATCACCTCCCTCCCCCAGGAGATAGCCACACTGCAGTCCTTTTTCCTCCCTCTCCTCTTGGGATTTGAGGCACGCATGCACATGCACCTAGCTTGTTTTTTGGGCTGCTGGGTCTAGGAATCAAAGTGCTGGGTTGGCCATGTGGGGTCTTGAGCCCAATCACCATGCCACCCACTGGCCCCCATAACCAACTGCTTTAACACAGCTCAAAGATGCTTGTGACTTGTTCTGCATATGTATGGTTGATAAATCATGTTAAGTCATCACTGTATTGCTTTCTAAACATAAACCTACCCTAGCATCTCAAGGCAAAGTTACTCTCAATTGAACAAAGAGTGAAAATAAAAGTATAAACCCCCTATAATCATCATTTAATGTTATATATGCCAAAAAAGGATTATTTTATATAAGAATTACATTTCTCTGGAAAAAAATATTTTTTAGAAAATCATATTTAACAGATTGATCTGATAGTGACCTAGAACTATTTTTTGATATTGAAGGAATCACTTTTTCTTACAGAGTAACTAGTGAGAAATATATTCCATTCAATCTGTTTTATAATAATTATCTCTAGAATGTAAAGTCCTGGAGGGGAATGACGGCACATTTTGTCCTGTGATTTAATGGCTGTCCCCATGTGGTATAGTATTAAATGCACAGGGAATTTTTGTATCACTTAGAATGCTTTCAGCTGGAATGAACAGAAAACTCATCTCTACCTGCTTAAGCATTCAAGATATGCACCATTTTACAAGTAGTCCAGAGTCAGAAGTTTTCAGGTGGATCAACTGCATTGTCAAAGACTGAAGTTCTTCCTGTCTCTCCATCAGACTACCCTTGCAGTGTCAGCTTGTGCCTTGACAGTTCCTTTCATGATGGAGAAATTGTTTCCCAGCATCATCTGTATATATCACAGGCTGATGGATAATGTGGCTATCACCTTCCAGGCAACTTTTCTAAAAGAACATTTTCCAGGAGACCCCTGCATTCCTTTCTTCAGGTACCAGGTCACATGACTGCTTTGAGAACATCACCAGCAAGGCTAATATAACCCAAGGATTAAAGGGGACCAATCAAGATTTGATTCTGAGGCTTCTCAGGGAAAGATGGGCAAGTGTATCTGTTAAGAATAGGTTTGGCTGGGGACCAGCAGTTAGTGTAATGGCTATGCCACTGGACTCCCATGTATTCGACCGTGGTTAGAGTCCTGGACCCGGTGGCTTAAAACTCAGGCCGGGCGCATGTGCGTGCGTGCCCAAGATCCCGAGAGCAGAATGGAGGAGAAGGGATTGCGGTGTGACCATCACCCCTGGGGGGTGATTTCTTGCTTTCTGTCTCTCTGTCTGTCTCTGTCTGTCTGGCAAGCACATGCGCCCTATAGCAAGAACCTCTAAAAAAAAAAAAAAAGAGAATATGTTTGTCTGTGTGTGACAGTCACAATAATTGTGGCTCAAATAAGAAAGAAAATTACCCATGTGAACATGGAGGCTTCGAGAAGTTAATGGGAAAATGAAGTAAAGTATGAGAATTTCTGGGAAACATTCCATCTTTTCCCACTAAGACCAAATGACAACACATGAACCTCTGGGGGACAAATCAAAATTCAAACAAGAACATAAACCAAAAAAGAGAAAGACACGGAGGCAGGAAACTACGTATCCCCTATAGGAGAGCATGAGGAAGCCCCAGGACGAAAGCAAAGATGATCCCAGGACACGGTTCATAATAGAGAAGAGAACTCCAGGACCAAGGACTGCAAAGAGCAGAGGAAATACATGCATATGCATGTATGGAGATATTCTTTGATAAATTAGTAACAGACACAAAAAAGATGGTGTCAGCCAGGTGGCGTGGCGGTTAGGGTGTTTGGATCCCATATGGCTAACTGTGTGGTTTGAGTCCCAGGCCTAGTGACTTGGAAACCACTGTAAAGAAGTCCAGTGGTTAAATGTAAAATTAAAAAAGAAAAGAAAACACACCAACTACAGGTACATGCATGCCCAAAACTTTATTTTTTTATTTTTTAAATTTTTTTATGTTTTTTTTTGCTGCAGGGAGCGTGCACTCGCCAGAAAGATAGAGACAGAGAGATAGAAAGTGAGAAATCAACCCCCCTGGGGGGGGTGTGTGACCATGCCACAATTCCTTCTCCTCCATTCTCCTCTCAGGGTCTTAGGCACGCATGCACACACACATACCTGGCGTGAGTTTAAGCCACTGGGTCTGGGACTTGAACCACAATCGACTACATAGGAGTCCAGTGACATAACCATTATGCTAACTGCTGGTCCCGATGCCCAAAAATTCTGAGAGGAGAAGAGATTGCAGCATGGCCATCTCCCCTAGGGAGAGATTCTCACTTTCCTTCTCTCTCTCTCTGTCTCTCTGGATTGCACATGCACCCTATAGCATCATTAAAACAAAACAAACAAAAAAGATGAAGCAAGTGAAAAAATAAGTTAATTATTTGCTCCGGAGAAGACATTAAAGTTACACAAGAAAGGAAATGTAATCTTAATCTACTACGTAGTTCAGTTGTAAATAACACACAGCTATAATATGAATGCTGAATTTTGATCTATTAAGAAGTTGTGATAATAACCAGATGCCTGAGAGTTACTTCAAAACAGCATGAGGTGAGGGGGACGTGGCTGGCATGTGGATGGGGTCGGATTGGCCACAGGTTAATGGTTGTCAGGGCTGGATGATGCGTCCATAAGAAATCGTGTAATACTCTTTGGTTTTGAGTAGGTTCAAAATTCCCCATAATAAAATGCTTTTTTTTTTTTTAAATGATGTTATTGCTATATTCAAAGGACATGGAGAGAAAAAAGGTCCAGAGCAAGGGTGTAAGAGTTAATCTTTATCTTTCACGGTGAGACACCCATAGATAATGTCTAAGACTGAAATTCAGGTGTCCATTGAATATGCATTTTACTCGTGAATATGGGTATAAATAGCAGATGGTAGAGCTAAGAGATAAAACCAGGTGCCCTGGAGGGAAGGAATTAAGGACGAGGAGAATGAGCCTCACTGTTTTCGGTCATTGGTCTCATAGGATGTCTTGACTTTTAAAACTATACATTCTGTACATTTAAAAAATAAAAATTAAATAAAAATAACATTGTGATAAAATAACTTTTTAAAAGAAAGAAAAAGAACACAAAGAAAGTAATCCGATAAAGACATGCCTTGCTGTGCTCTCCGGGAAGACCCTCTCTGGGATGAATAACCAGACCACCTGGAGGGAGGAGAGGGAAGTTCCCAGCAGCTACCCAAAGCATCCATTAAAGACAACCAGAAAGCTGAGTAGGTCATTGCAAACATACAGTGCTCTAGTCTGTTCCAATGTTAGTAACAGAAAATACCGGAAACTGGGTGATTTCTGAAAATAGAGATTCATTCAGCCCTTGGTTTGGAAGTCCCAAGTCCAGAGGTCAACTTCGGTGGGGTTCTTCCAGCCATATCACAACCCAGCAGGGGATAGAAGAGCATGGTCTGTTTCACATGGGTTTCTCTCCTTATAAACCCACAAGGAATAAAATCTTGGGGGCTCTCACCCTGTGGACCTTAATCCTAATCTCGCCAGAGCCTCATGGGTTTTTTTTTTTGTTTTTTTTTTGTTTGTTTGTTTGTTTTTTTGCTATAGGGTACATACGCTTGCTATAAGTACACAGAGACAGAGACAGAGAGAGGGAGAGAGAAGGTAAGAAAACACCCCCAAGGGGGGATGGCCACACTGCAATCCCTTCTCCATTCTCCTCTTAGGATTTTGGACATGCACGAACACATACGCAGTGTATTCTTCATGGAGCCGGTCTGGACTCAAACTGTGCAGTCAGCCATGTGAGTTCCAAACTACCTTACCACCATCTGCTGGCCCCAAGCACACCTTTTGACACCATAATTGGATTAAGTTTTCACGCTCTTAATGCTGTTGCAATGGCCCGACCCATGAATATTCAGGGGACATATTCAAACTATAACAAATACAAGTTACCCAGCTTCACACACGGCCCGGCTATTAGAGCAGCTAAACACCCCCGAGGCCCTCTCTACACAGAAGTGCATGCTGGAGCTCCCATTTTGGGAACAGATCTTTGGGCTTAGTCTGTCTTTTCCCGGTGGCTTCCAGTGGCAAATCATTTTAGCTTGAGGTATTCTCCAATATATTTAATAAGTGTCATAGCGTATGCCTTCATCAACTAGAAGAGACTCCAGTCATAATACAGAAGTGGAGTCTCAAGGCTGCCTTCCAGACCAGGCATTAACCCTTTGGTTGCCAGATGGTAGGGAGATCCTCAGAGTCCCAGAGGAGGCCACAGCAAAGGTAGGAGGCATATTGGAGGCCTGGGATGTTAAATTGACCAACCAACTTTTTACCAACTTGTTTCAATATGTGTAACCAACCTTAGGTGAACTAGCACAAGCCAGTCAAAGATCAGCTCTACCTTAGGATTCTCAGCTCTTAGCAGATGGGCTGAGCTGGGAATGACCATAGTGCACGTGAGCATCACCGAAAGTTTGGAGTTGCTTGAGAACAGCACCAGGGTTGTTAGCACGCTCTCTTAACCACCCTAGGGCGAATGTCTACTGGGGGCTGAGAGCACTGTATCATTTGGTGTCACTAGATCGCCATCCTCTCCATCCTGCTGTCCCCTCGATGCTTACTTTTCACGTAACACCCATTATCCAGGTGCCTTTGTTCCCTGCTGAATCCTTATGGCTTAGAACACTGCCAGGCGCTCAGCGACTGAATCTGCAGCTTCTCGAAAAAAAAAAAAAAAAAAAAACCAAAAACAACAACAAAAAAAAAACGGAAGTTATCTTGTGCAGAGAAAAGATGTGAAGCAAGATCTGAAGAACCCCTGGAACTGCTGTACCACCTCGAGAGTGGACACCCCGTGTATGTAAATTGCAGAAAGTGACAGTACCCAGAGGGCCTCTTCTCTTCTCAAAGGGCAGGACAGTGCGAGTCAAAGAGAATTGTAGACAACCAGGTGTGTTAAGGAAAGAGCAATGTGTGTGTGGGGAGAGGGGCAGGATGGTGGTGCAGTGGGAAGCACACATGTTCTATGCGGTTGACTCACAGGGGGAGCTTCCGGGTTCGCCTCTAGAGGCCCTCCCTGAATATGCCAGGCACATGTGAGCTCTTGATCTGGGACTGGCTGAAGCTGGGTGTTGCTCATGGTGTCAAGATTTTGTTGAGAGTACTCTCTCTTTCTTTCTTTTTCTTTCTTTCTTTCTTTCTTTCTTTCTTTCTTTCTTTCTTTCTTTCTTTTTCTTTTCTTTTTTAGAGGTTTTTGCTATGGATCGCGTGTGCTCGCCAGAAAGACAGAGAGAAACAGAGACAGAAAATAAGAAATCACTCCCCCCCCACCCCCCCACCCCCGGGGGGATGACCATGCCACAATCCCTTCTCCTCCATTCTCCTCTCGGGATCTTGGGCACACACACACACACACACACACACACTCACGCCCGGCGTGAGTTTAAGCCACCAGGCCTGGGAGTCAAACTGAGGTCGACTGCATGGGAGTCCCACGACATAACCATTATGCCAACTGCTGGTCCCAAGAGTGTGATTTCTTTCTCTCTCAGGGAAAATATAAATAAACTTTTAACTAATGAAAGAAAATGGCAGGGGGCTATGAATACTTCTGCATTCCCTGGTCTAATCTGCCAATAACAGTCCATTTTGACAGGGGAAGGAAGTTGCTCTGCTCTTAGAGAGGTGCGGCCGCCTTATTCTCAGCTGCTCGAGTTCCTCTCACCCTGCCCATCTGAATGAGACCGCTTCCCTACAACCTGCGTGTTCTTCTCTCCTTCCACCCTCTTTACACGCATTGTTCCTTGGGTTTATGACTTAGTGGCCATCTCTTCTGCTCTCTGTATCTCACTGTCTTAGAAGTCTAAATCCCAGGAGGACAGGGAGTGAGCCTACATAGCTGTCACACTAAGTAGTTATGCCAAGTACTGGGCACCCTGATGTATTGCATAGATTCTTAAAAGGTAGTCACAGTGAGAGACCCTGAAGTCTAAAGCATAAACTCACAATAATAATCACGTCTAGGGACCAGCAGATGGTGTAATGGTTATGTTGCTGGACTCCCATGTAGTCAACTGTGGTTTGAGCCCTGGACCCGGCAGCTTAAAACTCACACTGGGTGCATATGCATGTGTGCCCAAAAGCATGAGAGGAAAATGGAGGCGAAGGGATTGTGACATGGCCATCCCCTACCCCTCCATGGGGTGATTTCTCGCTTTCCATCTCTCTATCTCTCTGGCAAGCACATGCACCCTATAGTGAAAAATCTCTCCTTAAAAAAAAAAATTGGAAAGCTTAATCAGGAATTTATAAACTTAGTTGTGGAAAAGGTATCTTTCTTTTACTACTTATAATGGAAATTTTAGTAATTCAGTTAGTTTTTTTAATAAATTGTTTTTTCTTTCTCCTGAGAGAGAGAAAGAAGCATCTCTAAGAGGGTCTCATGCCACAATCTGCCCCTAGTCTTAGTCTATCCAGATCATTGGCACACGCGTGTGCCTGGCACTCTTTGGAGACCCCAGGACGCAAACCCAGACCTTTCTCATGTGCATCCAGTTGCGTTACCACTGTGCCACCTCCTGGCCTGTTTTTTTTTCAGTTAGTAATGAAGGCAGAAAACAACAGAAGTGTCAGGTAGTATGTACTTTGTTACCCGTAGAAATCACTGATATCTTCATTTCACAATGTGGTTGCTCTCGATAGCTCAAAATAATACTTACACTCACCACTACTTCCAAACAACAGTACACTGTATAGCTCACCACAGTAAAAAGTTACAGTAGTTTTTAGGCCTGCCACTAAATCTTGCTATTTCATATAGTAATAAAGAAGTGCATATATTATAAATTTGTCTTTTCTTTCTTTCTTTTTTTTTTTTAGAGAGGTTTTTGTTATAGGGCACATGTGTTTATCAGAAAGACAGAAAGAGACAGAGAGACAGAAAGTGAGAAATCACCCCACAAGGGGGATGGCCACACCACAATCCCTTCTCCTCCATTCTCCTCTCAGGATCTTGGGCACGTACGCACACGGGCCCGGCATGAGTTTAAGCCACTGGGTCCAGGACTCAAACCACGGTCGACTACATGGGAGTCCAGTGACATAGCCATTATGCTAACTGCTGGTCCCTTTTATTTCATTTTTAAAGAATTATTTTATTTAACTTTATTCTTTGTCATTATTTTATTTTATTCTTTTGAAGTTGATCAGAGAAAGAGAGAGAAAAGGAAAGTGAGAAAGCAAGCTGCCAGGTTCAGGACTTGAACTGTGGTCAGCTTCACCTGCCTTAACCCCCAGTCCACCTGCTGGCCCCTAAATTTTTCTTTTAAACAACCCTTTTTTTTTTTTTTTTTTTTTAATTTGTTATAGGGCAGGTACACCAGTCAGAGAGAGATGGGAGGGTAGGTGGGAAGTAAGAAAGCATCCCCCAGCGGCCACACTGCAATCCCTTCTTCTTCATTCTCCTCTCAGGATTTAGGGCACACACACACACACACATACATGCACACAAGTGCATATGTACGCACCCCTGGCGTGTTTTTCAAGTCACTGGGTCTGGGACTCAAAGCGCAGAATCAGCTATGTGGGATCCAGCTGCCCCAACAGCCATACTGCTGGCTGGCCTGTGAGCTATATATTTTGTTGACCATGGTACATTCGTGGTGAAGAGGCATAGAGAGATTAGTAACATGAGATCAAACAGCTCCAAGGCGACAGGTTAGGGTGAGTCCGACTCCAGAGCCTGTGTGCCCTAATCCCACAAACAGCTCATCTTCAGAGTGGTGGGAGCACTGTGCCCAGATGCCTGAACTCACTATGATAGATTTAATTTCTGATATAAAATAAGTGTTTACAAATATTTTTAGCATTAGTATAAAAAATTCTACTTATTATTACTAAGATTTAAAAATTAATTTTCTGACTACAGAAGTAATATAGGGATACAGTGGTGGATCCCAGAATCTTTCTTATAATATGCAATGAGATGAATAAGAACTAAATCTAAATGTCAGGCAGCAAATATTCATCTGCTCTGATGCAACAGATACTTGCCTAAGTCCAAGTGTCACAACCACCTAATCAAACCGAGTCACTGCCCTCATTCTACGGCAGCCCGCCCCAAATTCACCAGGCAACAACCAAAAGGGAGATTCAAACAGCCTTATGCAATAAACTGGCCTTCCAGGAAAGCAGATCCTGAAATGCTGAGGCGTAGACCCAAACCCTGTCCCCACCTCCCCGAAGCAGTAGTAGGCATGAAAGATGGGGAAAATGCTGAGATTTCTCCTGAAAAGTCAGATGGAGGGCTGAGTAGCAGATCTAGGAGGTCCAAGAAGAGGCTGCATGAGTTAAGCCTTTTCAATCCCCCGCTCTTTTCCAGGGCAGTGAAAAAGCCCGAGTGGGGGGTGTTCACTCCTTCCATCATTCAATGTATATTTTAAAAATACAGCCACAAATGATAAGAAGATTCTCATTTTAGGATCAGCAGAACTGTTCAACTGAGGAATGGAGAATAAGGAATGATTTGGGGGACCAGTAGGTGGCATAATGGTTACATGGCTGGACTCCTATGTAGTTGACTGAAGTCTGAGTCTCAGACCTGGTGGCTTAAAGCTCACGCCAGGCACGTGGACATACCCAAGATCCCAAGAGGAGAATAGGGGAGAAGCGATTGTGGCATGACCATTCCCCCGGGAGGTGATTTCTCTCTTTTTATCTCTCTCTGTCTCTGTCTCTTTGGCAAGGACATGTGCCCTATAGAAAAAAACTCTCTCTAAAAAAAAAATAATAACATTGGAGGATGCGAGTTTAGTTTTATGTGTCAGTAGTACCCAGTTACTTCATCAAACACTGATCTAGGTGGTGGTGTATTTCGTAGCTGCATTAACACCTATAGTCGGCCGACAGTAAGTAAAGGAGACCACTCTCTCTGTCCATGGGTCTCACCTAGTCACTGGAAGGCCTTAAGAGCAAAAACAGGTTTCCCTGGGCAGAGGAAGAATTTCTGCCTCAAGACTGCTGCAGTAACAACTGTTACTTAAGCTAGCTAGCTGGCCAGACTGTCCTGCAGATTAAAGACTTGTCAGCCCCACGTTTTCATGAGCCAGTTTCTTAAAATAAATATATAACTATCTCCCAATAGATGGAGAACTATGGAAGATACCTTATATAGATATATAGACATCCATGTCTTTCTACATTACATAATTAATATAAACAAGCAAAATAAATTTTATATTTATATAAAGACCTTTCACAATCCCATGTATGAAAGATATATATATATATATATATACACATTATATGTGTGTATGTATATACGTATGTCTATGCATATACGTGTGTTGTATATATATGTGTGTGTGTGTATGTGTGTGTGTGTGTCTATAAATATCTCAGTACCTGCTTCTGAAGAACCCAGCCTGCAACCATTGCTACCAAGATATATACCATATGGATTGTTTCACTGGAGAATGCTGGTGGGTTCAGAGAGTTTTAGGAGCAGAAAGACAGTGAGCATTAATGGAGCACAGTGAAAGCAGAGTGACTTGGTGGGGGAGTGATGTGTAATGATGTGAGAAAGGTGGGGAGAACTAGGGCCCTTGTAATTCCATGAATGAGGAATCCGTACAAGAAATGACAAACAACAGGCTAAGATAAGAAATAAAATTCTTACAGATCTAAAATAAGAAGAGGTTTTCTACCTGTCAGATTCACACATATTCCAGAGACTGGAAAACCACCTCACTGATGAGACTGTGTGATAATAAGCACTTTCAAATATGTCTAGTGGAGGGACAGGCATAGAGGCTAAAGGCACTGGACTCACATGGCGGACCACAGTTCAAGTCCTGGACTTGGCAGCTTGCTTTTTCACTTTCCTTCTCTCTCTCTCATGTGCACATGCCCTATAGCAAATTAAGAAATAATAATAATGGGGGGACCAGCAGCGTGGTGGTTAAGGTGCTGGATGCTCCCACGTGGCTGACCACGGTTCAAGTCTTGGACCTGGTGGCTTGCTTTCTTATCTTCTCTCTCTCTTTCTGTCCATGTGTATCTCTCTGGTCAAATTAAAAAATGAATGAATGAGTAAATAAAGTTCAATAAATAATTTTAAAAAAGAAATAATAGTAATGAGTTAGTTAAATGCATAATTCTTTTTTAAAAAGGGAGTATGTCTAGTGGGAGGCTAAAAGGACATAACCCTTATGGAAGGGATGTGGCAGTATGTAACAAAGCCATGTATGTGTTAACACTTGATCAGGGAATCAGTTTAAGGAATTTACCCTAAAGATGGGAAATGAAAAGCACAAAAGGTTATATTTGAAGCTTTATTTGTAAAAGCAAGATGTTGGAGGCAACCTAAATGCTCATCCTCTTGGGGCTGGCAGGTGCAATAGACTCCCATGTGGCTGACCGTGGTTTGAATCCCGGACCTGGCACTATGTGTTCTCACATTCCCTCTCTCGCTCTCTATCTCTCTCTGGTCAAATTAAAAAATAATAATAATAAATAAAAAATAATTCTTAATGCTCATCTTCTCGACTGGTTAAGAAGCTATGGGACATGGGCATGGCAGAGCTCCATGCAGCTGTTATTATTTTTTTTAAACTTGATATACAGACATGGAGTGATTTCTAGGATACTGGCTAAGTGGAAAGCGAGGGGCAAATGAATATAGCTTGAATGCTAACTTTGATTAAAAAAATACAAGGGAAAATAAGAGTGTATGTATTTAACTAGAAAAAATAAATCAGGCCAAAACAAAACAAAAAAGGCACAAACTAAGAACATGATTTCCTATGGAGATGAAGGGTTGGGAATTAGACCTCCTGGAGAATAGCTTCTTAAATGGTTTTTACTTTATACTCTGTACACATTTGAGATAATCCTAGAGAACAACGTGGTGGACACCAAACTGTGCCAGCCAGCTCCTGTCAGCTGTGCGCTGATCTCTCAGCTGTCAGCGCTCTCTGGGTGGCTTAAGTTGCAGAATTATATCATGCAAGGTCACACCCTTCCTGGAGGCAACCACATCCTGTGGCAAAGTGACACAGTGTCATGAAGACCTGTGCAGGATCCCGCTGTGGGACAGTATTCTACAGCTCTCCACCAGGTTGGCCAAGCCTTGGATTGCCTGTATCACAGCTGTCTTCTTTCTTTTCCTAAATGCTGTTTCTGCCCTTGCACTGCACAGTTCTGGTCTCTAATCTTGCATCCCAGACTCCCTCTCAGCATCTGCTTTTGAAGAAGCCCATTGGCAATAATTGCAGCGAAGAGCTGGGTTACTAGCCACCCGGCTGGCAATGGACCCCTTCACTGGTATAGGTGGAGCAGAGGCAGCGCCTGGCACAAGATGGCGGCCTAGCTGTCCACTGGTGATGAGTTGGAAAGGTGCACAGTGGAAGGACTCACTAAAGGGTGCTGTGTATCTCTGACCTTTGAAGTAAGAAGGAAACAGTACCTTTAAGGATAACAGGAGTGGGTGGGTGGTTATAGCCGAGTGCCACTGATATTCTGTAGAAAGATAGAGAACAGCTGAATGCCAGGGACAGCCAATTAAAAAGGCCTCTAGTGGGGCCAACCAATAGCGTGGTGAAGGCAGCTGGGTCCCACATGGCTGACTTCTCAGTTCAAATTCCAGACCTGGCTTCTTTAAAACACACCAGGCTCTTGGGCATGTTCCTAGAGAGGAGAAAGGACAAGGGATTGCAGCGGCCATCCCTCAGTGATGTCTCACTTTCCCTCTTTTTTTTATTTTTTATTTTTTTGAGAGAGGTTTTCACTATAGGGCATGTGCGCTTGCCAGACAGAGAGAGAGATAGAAAGACATAAAGCGAGAAATCACCCCCCAGGTGGGATGGCCACGCCGCAATCCCTTCTCCTCCGTTCTCCTCTTGGGATCTTGGGCACGCACGCACACGCGCCCAGTGTGAGTTTTAAGCCACCAGGTCTACGCTAACTGCTGGTCCCCACTTTCCCTCTTTCTGTATCCTGCTGGTAAGTGCATGTGCTCTATAGCAAAACTAAAAAACAAAACAAAACACCCTAAAAAAAAGAACTTCTAGAAGCTAAAGTCTTCTTTGTTTACATACAAATATGCTTATCTCTTATGCTAGGAAGGCAGAGCAAGTTGAGGATCAAGTTCAGAACTTAATTGGCTGAGTGTGTGAATTTCAAAGAATTTCAAACTTTCAAAGGAAGTCCATGTCCAACAATGTTAGGTCTGCTATACTAAGATCAAGGCTCTGGTGAGGAAACCTGGGTAAGTGAATTCTAGATAGAGTCTTCTGGGCTACACATTCAGAGAAAGCTCTAGAGAGAGGAAGGGCCCACACCACCAATGGAAGAAAACATGCAGTTCTTCCCTAAAGGGACTTAGGGCCATTAGTTTGGGTAGCTATTCACTTAAATATCCAGACATTTAAAGAGCTGGTGAACCCAGTGACTAGGGTAGCATTGTTAACTGGGATGCTGAAGCATCTTCATGGTCCCCTGTTAAATGGGGACATAGTAGGGCCAGGTAGTAGAGTCCTGGTCAAGACTAGGCTTACGTTGGGAGCTCCAATTTCATGTTTATACTCTTTGGTCATTACCCTGCCCCAGAATTGGGATTAACAAACTTAGCAGTTGATATAACCCTCACATTGACTTCTTGGGTTTTGGAGTAAGAGAAGACAAAGCCTGGCCCAGTATGTGGTGTGGAGGTTAAGGAGCTGGATCCCACATTGCAGACTTTCAGTTCAAGTCCCAAATCTGTAGCTTGATAATCATATTGGGTGCATGTGCATGGGTGTCTACAGTCATGTGAGGGAAGGAATGGTGGCATGGCCATCCCCCCTAAGGGCTGACTTCTCACTTTCCATCTCTCTCTAGGCATCTCTGGCCAACACAGGTATCCTATAGCAAAAACTGAAAAGCAAAATAGAAGAGGCCAAATGGAAGCCTCTACAACTATCACCACTTGTCAAAATAACAGACAAGAGCAGCAGACATATTACTGCTTGACTTAGAGATCTAAAGGACACGGCAGTGATGCTCCTCATTCATTTCATTCACCAGTCTTGTCTCTGAAGAAACTGGGCATCTTGGAGGCCAGCAGATGGAGTAATACATGGCTGAACTCCCACATAGTTGACCACAGTTTGAGTCTCAAACCCAGTGCCTTAAAACTCATGCTGGGCGCATGTGCATGTGTGCCCCAAATCCCAAGAGGAGAATGGAAGAGAAGAGATTGTGGCATGGCCATCCCCCTGGGTGTGTTTTGTGGGGGGTATATAATTTCTTGCATCTGTCTCTGTCTCTCTCTGTGTCTCCAATGAGCGCATGTGCCCTATAGCAAAAATTGCTCTAAAAGAAAAAAAGAAATTGCGCATCTTGGACGATAACTGAACTATCATGGCTTACCCAACTAGGAGGATCCCTGATCACAGATGTGATATCTTGCTGGAGACGATTACTATGATCTCTTGTGTAGAAATGGCAGCCACTGGTTTAGTGAATGCATTCTTTTTTATCCCAGTTAAGTTCCCTAGGAGCAGCCGTGCCCCAAGAGCTCTTAACTTTCCCATCCTCTGTCCTAATATAGCCCAAAGAGATCTGGCCTGGACCATATGGACATCCCCCAAAACATCCTGCTAGTCAATTTCATCGATGACATTACGTTCATAAAGCTACAGTGTCAGACAGTGGCTGGTGTGCTGGTGACCTTAGAAACAGATATGCTCCAGGGACTAGCAGTTAGCGTAATGGTTATATTGGTGGACTCCCATGTAGTTGACTGCGGTTCGAGTCCCGGACCAGGTGGCTTAAACTCACGCTGGGTGTGTGTGCGTGAGTGCCCAAGATCCTGAGAGAATAATGGAGGAAAAGGGATTGCTGCGTGGCCATCTCCCCTGGAGGGGGGGGGGTGATTTCTCTCTTTCTGTCTCTCTGTCTCTCTCTAAACGCACGCGCCCTAAAGAAAAAACCCCAAAAAAAAAAAAAAAAAAAAAAAAAAAAAAAGAAACACATCTGCTCCAAACGGTGGAAGAAAAACCTTGCAGAATTTCAGGGGCCCACGATTGGGTCATTGGGAAAGTCATGGTGCATTTTTGCATAGAAAAACAGAAAAATACGTCATGACTTCTCTGACAACCCAATACATCTGTGAAACATTGAAAGTTTTCCTGACATCCCCTTGAAAGAAAAAGCATTGCTGCTAGTACCTCCTTCCATGAAATAGGGAGACTCTTAGCTGGTGGACTGTGAGCTCTGGAGGCAAAATACCCCGTATTTAGGGGGTACATCTCTGGGCCATAGCTGAGAGATGAATGGCAGTCAGTGAACACAGCCCAGAGCCGGAAAGGGCTCGGTGGCAGGTCCAAGCTGCTATGCACACAGCCCTGCCATTGGGATGGCATGACCCCCAGGTCCTGCTATGTAGACGCATCAATGATCCACAAGGATACTGTTTGGAATCTGTGGCAAACCCCAGGGAGAAGAACACACAGTAGGGCCCCTGGAGTTCTACCAAGCTATTTGCAGCAGAAAATTATGTCCTGGCATGTTACTTGGGCCCTGCAGAAATGGGAAGACTAATTGTGGGAAACGGAGTGACTGGGCATCTGGAAATGCCTCGCATGAGCAGTAAACCACCAGACTCACAAATACCTAAGAGTGAGCCGGTCAGCAACAACCCTTCACAGGACAGAAGTGACACACCACAGCAGAACATGATCGGGGCCAGAGGGTACAAAGCAAGCTGCATGTGCAGGTAGCACAGACCCCCAGGGCACCCACCATTTTTGCACTAGTGCCCTCTTCCCCATTGGATGAGGAAGGAGGAGGAAGGCTGACTTGTCTTATGGATGAGTCAGCTCCTCTTGTGGGTACAAAGCTGCATTCTAGTCTTAGCCCGAGGTGGTCTCCTCAGGGAGGAGGAAAATTTTTCTCAATGGTCAGATGCCTCAGTGACATGGAGGTCTGGGATAGAGACAACTGGAAAAAAGTCAATATTGGACAGTATATTAGGTTACACTATTGGTGTTAGTGCTGTATATCTTGGGTATAATAATTATATTGTGATTATATAGCAAGGTGTGGTTATTCTCAGGATTTACTTTCTGGAGCATTTAGAGATGGAGTGTCCTGAGAAAGAGAATGTGGCCAAAGGTTAACAATGGCTAAATCAAGTTGAAGGACAAATGAGTATTAATTTTACTATTTGTTTAACTTTTCTGAGTACTTGAAGTTTTTGCAAAGACAATTGGGGGCACATAGTTTTCAAGAAGAACATGCTGCAGTCAAACACATGTCGAAAATGACTTTGTGCTCTTTATACACAAAATAAGTTTAAAAGAAAAATAAATTAGGAGCAACAGAGCACAGAGTAAGCAAAGCTAAAAAAAATGTATGATTGGCATGGAGAAAAGGCTTACAACAACCCTAGGGAATGCTAGAGAGAAAGATGGGGATACACAAGAAGCTATATGTCAGTTGATATTTTTGCAGTTGGAAGGAAACAAGTGTGCAGAAATGATTTTAATAGGACTCCTCTTAAAATATAAACCATCTTCCCAGGCTGACTGGAACTTTATGGCAAACAGGTGGGGATAGAGGAAGGTAAAAAGGGAAGGAAAAGACAGAATGAGGAAGATTTAGTTCCTGAGGATTGTCAGTGTTCGCTGTTCCTCTTCCCAGTTTGTGTGATAGTAGGAACATGATATACAAACACATTCAAACATAGAAATCCTTCACATGTCCCTGAAAAGGTCAACTTAGACTTCAGATTGTCCCTTGGCTTTTTTTTTTTTTTTTAATAATTCATAGTTCCAACCATAGCCACCAGAAGATCTATGATCCTCCTTTTCTCTTAAAGTGGCAAGCTCCTTTTTTATAATTCATAGTTCCAACCATGTAGCCACCAGATAGCCTATGATCACCCCCCCCTTTTTTTTTAATGTGGCAAGGTCCTTTTTTTTTTTTTTTTCACAAGCCCTGAAGATAGGCTCTGAAATATGAGAAGTACCCAAATTACACAATGGAGATCTAGGATTTCCTAAATTGTTAGAACCATGAAATTAAGTCTTGGAAACACAAAGAACTCTCTCCAGACAGGAAAGAAAATATGATACATTCAGCGTCTCATTTATTTACCTCCTTTTGCATAAATATTTTCTACTCATCATTTCTTTTTCAACACATCAAGGTGAAATTAATAAAGCCAATCTTGGTGTTGGTCTGCTGGGGGGGGGCCAGTAACATGCTTCAGACTGGTATTCTACTCTGGAGACTGACTCATTTTTAGGGAAACAAAAACTCTTCATAGCCTCAAAATGACCTCATTAGTTTTTATGTGTTTTTTCTTGGGTGAAATATTTATATCTGTGTATACATGGGCCCTGTTAATTCCAACTATATTCTTTTAGTGTCATTGTGCATGACAGCATTCTCTACCAATGCAGAGAAAAAGAGATTTATTGGAAAATCTTTGGGATATATGTATGTAACAAATGTTGGTAGTTCCATGTTCCCAGTTCTGAGTGAGTTTCATTTTAAGTTGTAGCTGGGCCCATGTCTTGAGATAGTTTCTCTAATGTCTCTTTCTTATATTTATTTAATTTTTTTCTTTTAATTACGGGAAGGTGCATATGCTCTGGGGGCTGGGGGGTGGTAAGAGTACCTCCCCGATGGGTTGAGGTCATACCATGATCTTTTTTCCTCTATTTATCCATCCTGACAGGATTCACGGCATGCACACATATGTGCCCCGCATGTTTCATGGGATTTGAACTGGAGTTGGCCATGTGGGATCTGGCTCCCTATACAGTGGGCTTACTTAACCACTGCACTACAGGACCAGCCTGTTTCCTGATGTTTCTGTTCACACCTGAGATGACAAGTGATGTTGGACTTCCCCATCACTGAAATGAGAAAATACATCAAGACAGATCTTTCGTGTTTGTAGGGTTGTGACATCACCACCTCTTCCTCTTTTTCTTTTTCCATTTTAACCTTTCTTGCTACTTCCTCTCCTTAGACTTCTCCATTCTCTCATTTGTAATGAGAGGCAAGTCAGAACTTTGTATGGCAAATTTGTCAAAACCATTGACTTGTGGTCATTCTAGATAGTTGACATGCCAGTGCAGTAGTCAAATAAGACATTGGTGATGAAACTCATGTTTTCTTCAATAAGAATAAGCCACACATAGGTAGGAAGAGTTTGGAAACGAAGGTTTCTTGCAGTTGTTCTCAGGATAAAAAACAATTTGCCATGCTTGTCATACACTTAAATGTATTAATGATCATTATAGCAAGACATTTTGTTACTGTCTAGAGAATGTCTGACTTTAATTTTATTTAGAAAAAAAATCCAGTTGAGTTAATTTTGGGCTTTTTATTGTTCTCATTGGAACATAGAGCAATATCCAAGTCAGCTGAAATTCACAGGAGGAAAAGGAAGTTTGTAGGATGTGACTGTTACAAGGAACCTTGCTGGTCATTCAGTGTCGTCTTTATCTGGTAGATGAAACCTATAAACAGTAACTTGACCCTCAGTTAGGTCAAGAACTGAACTTAAAATCCATTCAACAAAGACAGTACTATTGCTTTTCCAAGGTCTTGAGACAGAAACTTGCAATTCTCTCTTTTTTTTTTTTATAACTTAATCTGGGTCTCCTGTTTAATTGTTACTTTTAATTCTCATGAAAATTACATGAGCTTGTCTTAGCAATACTGAGAAATATAGGGAAGTTTCCGAAAGAAAAACACCCATAGCCACACTCAGAGTCTTCGGGAATGATTCTTTTTGCAAACTTCCTGTTTCTGGAAAATTACACCGTCGTTCTCACTTACATTTCCGCTTTATACATTTGTAAGTATTTCACGTGTGGGTAATCCTTTTGACTTCAAGGTGGTTTCTGCCATATATTTTGGAACCATAAATAAAATAAGATGCTCACAAGAAGAATAAAATGAGTAAGGATAAACATTTGCAGGAGAAAGACTTGTATACTGAAAACTGTGAAACATTTCTGAAAAAAAGAAAAGAAGATACCAATAATGGAAAAACATCTCGTGCTTATGGATGGGAAGACTTAGTTAATACTGTTAAGATGTCAGTTCTACCTGAAGTGATCTTCAGATTGAGTGCAACCCCTTTCAAAATCCCAGTGATTTTTTTTTCTAAAAATAGAAAAATCCTTTCCAAAATTCATAGGTTGGCTCAGGGGATCCTAAAACAATCTTGAAAAAGAAGTCCAAAGTTAGAAGACTCACACTTCTTGGTTACAAAAGATATTATAGAATTGTAGTATCAAAGCAGTGTGGTGCCGGCACAGGCAGGCATGTGGACCCATGAAATAGAATAGGGAGCCGAGAGACAAACCCTCACACATGTGGGCAAATGACTATTTTTTTTTTTGAGAGATTTTCACTGTAGGGTGCGTGCGCTCGCCAGACAGACAGAGAGAGACATAGAGACAGAAAGCGAGAAATCACCCCCCAGGGGGGATGGTCACGCCGCAATCCCTTCTCCTCCATTCTCCTCTCGGGATCTTGGGCACGCACGCACACGCGCCTGGCGTGAGTTTTAAGCCATCGGATCCAGGACACGAACCGCGGTCAACTACGTGGGAGTCCAGCGACATAGCCATTACGCTAACTGCTGGTTCCTGCAATTCTCTTTTGAACACTCTGAAACGGAGTCTGAGAAAAATCATCTATGATGCTAGTTATAAAAACAGTGATAGATTGCCAAATTTCCTTTTTAAACAAAATAATTTTTGTTGCTTGATTACTGTAATAGACTTCCTAGACCTCACAGAACAGCCTACAAGTGTTTTTATTTTTTAAGATTAACAGTGCAGTTCGTATGCATGAGAATGAAATATTCCTATGTCTGCTCATGCATTTGTAGCATTATTTATTTTTATTTATTTTTTAGGTGCCTATGAGGCACAGTTGGGCTAACCTTCTCCTCAGTTCTTAGAACATTATCGATATCTGTCCAAATATTAAAGTTGATTTAGATATTTGCAGGCTTCTATTCTTCAATATAAAAATTTTATGGTTTTGTTCTGTTCCTCAAAATGTCAGCTGAATTTATTGGGGTTACCACATTGAATTATGTATGAATATGTATTGAGAGTAATTCATATTACTTTAAATGGAAGCTTGATGAACCTAGCACTCTCTCCACTTACTCAGATCTTTTTTTATGTCCTTGGAAATTTTGTACTTAGTGACATATATTCTCTAGTTAACGACTAGTTCTTGTTGGTTTTGTTAATGGTGTCTTACTTTCTATTACATTTCAAGTTGGAATTGGTTAATGAAAGCATGTTATAGTATTTATACAATGGAGAAAAAACCTGTATCACTGCTTTTCATAGGTTCATGTGTATACATTGAAAACACTTCTAAACCATTCTTACATGCATCTGTCTCTCTGCCAGGAAGCTCATAGCTCATGCCCAATTATAGTTCTTCATTTTCTTTCTTCCTTTTTTTTTTTTTTTTTTTTTTGTGGGTTTTTCTTTGGGGTGCCTATGCTTTCCAGA